>NW_021200745.1:3417-11085 GCF_002162155.2 Triticum dicoccoides
GTCTAATGTTCTTGTTTCCCCTGAACTAGTCAAAAACCTAGTTTCCGTTCGTCGTCTTGCTAGTGAGAACCCACGTACTGTTGAATTCGACGGTGTTAGTTTTTTGTGAAAGACGCCCATACCCGGATGATCCTTCACCGATGTGATAGTCCCGATCAGCTCTACCCCGTGCACGCCGGTGCCTCCACCTCCACACCAGTCGCCCTTGCCGCCGGCGTTGACCTCTGGCATGCTCGCTTGGGCCACCCCAACCCCACACACTACAAAAAAAGACACATCTGTAACATTTTGGGCCGATACATATGACACTTCTATGAAG
The DNA here is from genome assembly GCF_002162155.2 of Triticum dicoccoides. Classification (NCBI taxonomy): domain Eukaryota; kingdom Viridiplantae; phylum Streptophyta; class Magnoliopsida; order Poales; family Poaceae; genus Triticum; species Triticum dicoccoides. Next base: position 3,737 of record NW_021200745.1, read on the forward strand.
ATAATTGTGACAAAACCCGGTATCATCATAGATGTGGTGGGCTCCTACTTCTATGACAAAAAATCATGACAGAAAATTGGCTTTTCATCCTGGGCGGGCCGGAGACGCAGGTGCATTACATTCCTTGGGCCGTCCATGACGGAAAAAACCTTGGTAGAAGCGAGGGCGAGGAAAATTTCGAGGAGTTGCCGGTTACGGTGGGTGGTCGGGGGCCGAGCGATGCGCGTTTCTCTCGGACACATACGCGTGTGTGTGCGAGGCGTTGGCTCTAACTGAGCCCAAGCGAGGCGTTGGGCTCTAAGTGAACCCGAGCGATTGCACTGCAGGCTACGCGTTACTGAACCGGAGCGATCGATTCATTCGTTTGTTCTCCACTATTAGTGACTTTGGAGTGACTATTTGTTGCATGTTGAGGGATAGTTATATGATCCAATTATGTTATTATTGTTGAGAGAACTTGCACTAGTGAACGTATGAACCATAGGCCTTGTTTCTAAGCATTGCAATACCATTTGTACTCACTTTTATCATTACATACCTTGCTGTTTTTATATTTTCAGATAGAAAAACCTATATCTACCATCCCTATTGCACTTGTACACTAGTAGAGAAAGGGCCATTTAAACCGGTTTGTGAGGGCCATTTGTCCCGATTCATGAATCGGGACTAAAGGGTCATCAATAAATCCCTACACCTTTAGTCCCGATTCGAACAGGAACCGAGACAGATGGGGCTCCACGTGGCCGGAGCGGCTTGCCCAGGCAGGGGGGCCTTTGGTCCCGGTTGGTGCCACCAACCGGGACCAAAAGGCGCTGGGGTTTTTTCCTGAAGGGGGGGGTGTTAATTTAGGGGGGGGGGGGTTGTAAGGTTAATTTAGGGGTTTCATATATTGTGTTAACTCGCTAATAGAGATGAGTGTCCTCTCTTATATATCTCTGTGCTTGGTCGACGCTACGTATGGACTCGACATGCTAGCTAGCTAGTAAGCAAATGAAGGAAACCATTAAGTACAGAAGATCTTCATGAACATATACACAGAGAGAAGTGATCGACCTCTCCTTCTCCGATAGATTGGTCGAACAACAAGTTTTTGTATATCTATCCGACGCTACAACATATAAGATCTCTTACGTCCCCTAACATCTGAACTCAATTTCCACATGGTATTCTCCGTGTCTGTCGATGATGTGGTCAAGAAAGAATCCCGCCAATTCCTCTTGAATTGCTTGTATGCGATCTTATGGTAGGAGTTCATCCCGCGTCTTCCACATCTAATTTCAAGAAGGGGGTCAATACATATATATAAATGAAACTGAACACAAATGATGGTAACAAAAGAAATTGCGAATATTATTGCTTACGCACTTCATATTGTTGTTTAGAGTAGCCCCGCTCACAGGTGGTGTGGTGGATGAACTCGCAAATGTAGTATCCACAAAAATCATTCCCGCGTTCCTGCCACAACCACGTTACAAGAAATAGAGGTCAATCAAACTGATAAGCAAGCATGGTAAATGGTATTGATGAAACTAGCTAGAATCAATAGGAGATGCGTGGAACTAGCTAGTAGCTAGTACTTACATTCGGGTGGTCAAATCGCAGTTGTGCCGGCAGTCCCTGCTAGACATAGAAAACAATTACTTGATATCAGGAAATGAACAAAGTTGCCAATATGGTGCGATAATGATCGATTGAACTTACTTCTCGAGCATTTTTGTCATGGTCGCATACTCCTCCGGATTTTTTTCGTTTGGAGTCTATGACGGTTACTAGTCCCTGCTCAAGCTTAATCTCTAGCACAATAAAGTGGAAGTTCTGCATGCATGCATAACTCATCAATTACATTACTATAACCTCGAGTATAATAAGGGAAACCGAATATGCAGAAGACAATAACACTCACTTGAAGTTGTAAGGAAAGAGCATTGTAGCTTTGTTTTGATTTCGAAGTAACGATGCGAGAAACTTAGCCTCGGTTTCTCTGGCATCATGTTTAACACTCCATTCATCCATGATATTTGTGTTAATGAACCCAATACCACCTACTTGTCTTTTCTTCAATTCCACGATCTTCAATCTACATAGTATAGTGAGGATAATTATATATACATGCAGTGAAAGAGCTGAGCTATATATAGAGACTTAACTAATTACAGAGAAGTAGTACTTACAGACAGTAGCAAGTGATGATTGTTTTATTGAGGGCCTTTTTATTGAAAAAATGGAAGAACTCCTCATATGCAACTAACAACACATCAATTCCAACGAGGTCGTGCTCCTCTTTAACCGTTAGCGACAAAGTATTTTTCCCAGACTTCCTACAGATGTTCATGTATCGTATCATGGAATCTTTGCATCATCGCTGTTAGGGAAGTACCAGGTCTAACGAGAGGCTTCCCGTGCTCGAATCTTAATGTGTCCACCTCCAATGTTCCAAAAATCATTGCATCCTCGTCGGTCATTGAATCCTCCATTTGTTTCCCTTTTGTTCGTTCTGCTAGCCTCCCGCCTTTGGCTGTACTGCTAGACGCCGGAGCAGCTGGAGCGGCTGTGGCTGTCTTCTTTCGTTGCTGAAGAGGCGGAGCAGCCGGAGGCGGACTGCTATGACACGCCTGAGCAGCCGGAGCGGCTGCGGCTGTCTTCTTTTGTTGCTGAAGAGGTGGAGCAGCCGGAGGCGGACTTCTACGACGCGCCTGAGCAGCCGGAGCGGCGGCGTCTATGTTCTGCTGTCGCTTACGAGCTGGCGAAGGAGGAGGCGGGCTGCTCAGATGCGCTAGAGCAGGCGGAGAAGGAGGCGGAGTACTGCCGCCTTCACGTGCCGGAGCAGGAGGCAGAGTGCCTTGATGACTCGTTGGAGGAGGAGGAGGAGGCTTAGTGCCCAACTAACTAGCAGGAGACGTGAAGTTCAGAATCTTGATGTGCTCCTTTCACATAGACACGGAGTATGCATAGCAATACCCAGCTGAGTATCCCCGTCACCTGTAGGGTGGTGAAGCTGTAGCTTCTCAAATCCCTCCATTATTTCGTCCACCATCACAACAACATTGCCTTGTGGAACCGGATGGCAGTGAAAAGTTGCTCCGGGTGAAGGAGGGAACACAGAGCCAACAGCAGCCTTGACTTTGAGCTGATCCCACTGCGTCATAAGGTGGCACTGGTGTGAATCCGTGATAGAATCCACGGGGTATCTAGGACCCGTCAAGTTAGGCTGATGAACGAGCTCAGTGGAAGCCACGCTGCTTCTTGATACGTCTCCAACGTATCTATAATTTTTTATTGTTCCATGCTATTATATTACCTGTTTTGGATGTTTATGGGCTTTACTTTACACTTTTATATCATTTTTGGGACTAACCTACTAACCGGAGGCCCAGCCCGTATTGCTGTTTTATGCCTATTTCTGTGTTTCGAAGAAAAGGAATATCAAATGGAGTCCAAACGGAATGAAACCTTTGGGAGCGTGATTTTTGGAATGAATGTGATCCAGAGGACTTGGAGTGCAAGTCAAGAAGCTTTCCAGGCAGCCACGAGGGTGGAGCCCCCCCCTATTGGGCGCGCCCCCTATCTCGTGGGCCCCTCGGGCGTCCACCGACGTACTTCCTCCTCCTATATATACCCACGTACCCCGAAAACATGAGGGGCGACCACGAAAAGCTATTTCCGCGAGATCCCATCTTGGAGCCTTCGCCGGTGCTCCGCCGGAGGGGGAATTTACCATGGAGGGCTTCTACATCAACACCATAGCCTCTCCGATGAGTTGTGAGTAGTTTACCACAGACCTTCGGGTTCATAGTTATTAGCTAGATGGCTTCTTCTCTCTCTTTGATTCTCAATACAAAGTTCTCCTTCCTCTTCTTCGAGATATATTCAATGTGACTCTTTTTGCGGTGTGTTTGTCGAGATCCGATGAATTGCGGGTTTATGATCAAATTTATCTATGAGAAGTATTTGAATCTCCTCTGAATTCTTTTATGTGTTATTAAGTTATCTTTACAAGTCTCTTCGAATTATCGGTTTGGTTTGGCCTACTAGATTGATTTTTCTTGCAATAGGAGAAGTGCTTAGCTTTCGGTTCAATCTTGTGGTGTCCTTTCCCAGTGACAGCAGGGGCAGCAAGGCACGTACTGTATTGTTGCCATCGAGGATAAAAAGATGGGGGTTATATCATATTGCATGAGTTTATCTCTCTACATCATGTCATCTTTCTTAATGCGTTACTCTGTTCTTATGAACTTAATACTCTAGATGCATGTTGGATAGCGGTCGATGTGTGGAGTAATAGTAGTAGATGCAGGCAGGAGTCGGTCTACTTGTCACAGACGTGATCCCTATATACATGATCATGCCTAGATAATCTCATAAGTATTCGCTTTTCTATCAATTGCTCGACAGTAATTTGTTCACCCACCGTCATACTTATGCTATCTCGAGAGAAGCCACTAGTGAAACCTATGCCCCCTGGGTCTGTATTTTATCATATAATCTTTCAATCTACTTTTATGTGCATCTTTACTTTTCCAATCTAGAAAATATATTTATCTTATCATACTATGTCTATCAGATCTCACTTCCGCAAGTGGCCGTGAAGGGATTGACAACCCCTTTATTGCGTTGGTTGCGAGTTCTTTGTTTGTTTGTGTAGGTGTGTGGGACTTTTGGGGAGCCTCCTACTGGATTGATAACTTGGTTCTCAAAAACTGAGGGAAATACTTACGCTACTATTACTGCATCACCCTTTCCTCTACAAGGAAAACCAACGCAAGCTCAAGACGTAGCAAGAAGGATTTTTGGCACCGTTGCCGGGGAGGTCTTCACTCAAGTCAAGACATACCAAGTACCCATCACAAACACATCTCCCTCACATTTACATTATTTTCCATTTGCCTCTCTTTTTCCTCTCCCCCACTTCACCCTTGCCGTTTTATTCACCCTCTCTTTCCCAATCTCCTTCTCTCTCTTTCGCTTGCCTTTTTCTGTTTGCTTGTCTGTTGGATTACTTGTTGCCATGGAGCAAGATAATACCAAATTGTGTGATTTCTCCAATACCAATAATAATGATTTCCATAGTACTCCGATTGCTCTCCTTAATAATGTTGAGTCTTGTGAAATCAATGCTGCTTTGCTGAATCTTGTTATGAAAGATCAATTCTCCGTCCTTCCTAGTGAAGATGCCGCTACTCATCTAAAAAACTTTGTTGATTTGTGTGATATGCAAAAGAAAAAAGATACGGATAATGATATTGTTCAATTGAAGCTATTTCCATTTTCACTTAGAGATCGTGCTAAAGTTTGGTTTTCGTCCTTGCCTAAAAATAGTATTGATTCTTGGAACAAGTGCAAAGATGCTTTTATCTCTAAGTATTTTCCTCCCTCTAAGATCATCACTCTTAGGAACAATATTATGAATTTTAAACAACTTGATCATGAGCATGTTTCCCAATCTTGGGAAAGAATGAAATTGATGATTCGCAATTGCCCTACTCATTGTTTGAATTTATGGATGATCATACAAAATTTTTATGCCGGATTGAATTTTGCTTCAAGAAATCTTTGAGATTCGGCCGCGGGAGGCACGTTTATGGAAATTACCTTAGGATAAGCTACAAAACTCCTTGATAATATAATGGCTAATTATTCTCAATGGCACACCGAATGATCTACTAGTAAAAAAGTGCATGCTATAGAAGAAATTAATGTTTTGAGTGGAAAGATGGATGAACTTATGAGATTGTTTGCTACTAAGAGTGCTTCTATTGACCCCAATGATATGCTTTTATCTACCTTCATTGAGAATAATAATGAATCTATGGATGTAAATTTTGTTGGTAGGAATAATTTTGGTAACAATGCTTATAGAGGAAACTTTAATCCTAGACCGTTCCCTAGTAATTCCTCTAATAATTATGGAAATTCCTACAATAATTCTTATGTTAATTTTAATAATATTCCCTCTGATTTTTAGAATAGCGTTCAAGAATTTATGGTCTCTCAAAAGAATTTTAATGCCTTGCTCAAAGAAAAATGCTTAAATTGATGATTTGGCTAGGAACGTTGATAGACTTTTCGCTTGATGTTGATTCTTTGAAACTTAGAGCTATTCCTCCTAAGAATGATATCAATGAGTCCCTCAAAGCTATGAGAATTTCCATTGACGAGTGCAAACAAAGAACCGCTAGATTGTGTGCAAAGAAAGATTGCTTTATAAAGGCGTGTTCTTCTAGTTTCCATGAAAATAATGATGGAGATCTAAAATTTATTGATGTGTCCCCTATTAAATCTTTGTTTTACAATATGAATCTTGATAATGAGGGGACTGGAATTAAATCAACTTTGGTTAAAAATCTTTCCGATAATTTGGAGTATTTTGATCTTGATGCTAAATTTGGTAAAAGTGGAATTGGAGAAATTAAAACTTTAAATAGTGATGAACCCGCTACTTTGGATTTCAAGGAATTTAATTATGATAATTGCTCTTTAATATATTGTATTTCCTTGTTGCAGTCCGTGTTGAATTCTCCTCATGCTTATAGTCAAAATAAAGCCTTAACCAAACATATTGTTGATGCCTTGATGCAATATTTTGATGAAAAACTTAATTTGGAAGTTTATATACCTAGAAAACTTAATGATGAGTGGGAACCTACAATAAAGATTAAAATTAAAAATAATGAGTGTTACACTTTATGTGATTTGGGTGCTAGTGTTTCCACGATTCCGAAAACTTTATGTGATATTCTAGGTTTCCCTGATCTTGATGATTGCTCTTTAAATTTGCACCTTGCGGATTCCAGCATTAAAAAGCCAATGGGAAGGATCAATGTTGTTCTCATTGTTGAAAATAGAAATTTGGTGCCCGTAGATTTTATCGTTCTTGATAGAGATTGCAGTCTTTCTTGTCCTATTATTCTTGGTAGACCTTTCCTTAGAACGATTGGCGCGATTATTGATATGAAGGAAGGGAATATTAGATTCCAATTTCCATTAAGGAAAGGCATGGAGCACTTTACAAGAAATAAAATTAAATTACCTTATGAATCTACCATGCGAGCTACTTATGAATCAAGTGACAAAGATGACACTACTTAGATCTATCCTCGCTTTTATGCCTAGATAGGGGCGTTAAATGATAGCGCTAGTTGGGAGGCAACCCAATTCTATTTTTGTTTTTTGTTTTTGTTCCTTTTTAGTAATAAATTTTGTATCTACCTTCTGTTTAGATGTGTTTTCATGTTTTATTTAGTGTTTGTGCCATGTAGAACCTATAGGATAACCTATGGTGATAGTTAATTAATTTGATTCTGCTGAAAAACAGAAACTTTGCGCTCACGAGAAAAAAATTAATAAATCAC
>NW_021200746.1:0-26052 GCF_002162155.2 Triticum dicoccoides
TCGCGCGCCGCCACGTGGGGGTGTGCCCACTTCGCCGCGCGGCCACCCACGCGGGCCCGCCAGGCCCGAGCCGGGCCCCCGTGGCCCAGTCGCTCCCGCCGCCACCCGGGCCTTCTCCCTCCTCCGCCCGACCGCCCGCGCCGCCTTGCGCCGGCAACGCTTCGCCGTGCCGCTGCCTTGCTTCTCCCCGCGGCCACCGCAGCTCTGGCCGCCGCACCGGCCTCGCCCGTGCCGCCCTAGGCCTCCACCAGCCACCGCCGTCACCAGATCCGGCCGGCCAGCTCCTCCGGCGAGCTTCGGTCTCCTCCCCGACGAGTTCCGGCGAGATCCTCCTCAAATCCGGCGTCTACAGTGCTCCGGCCGCCTCGGTTCGCGCGCCGGGTCAAACCCTAGATCCGCGCGGGGTAAATTTCTTCTAAGTCCTCGGAATTGCAGATCCAAGTGCTCCTGTTCATAGCCCCGTAACTTTGCATCCGTAGCTCCGATTCATGCATATAGCATATCAAAATGTTCGTCTCAGAGAGTACATCATTTCGTTCCATTGCATTATTTTCATTTGAGTTCATCTTGATGCCCGAAATGCTGTTAGAAGAGGGCTACTTGAGATAATTGTCAGATCTGCTACTCCATTTAGACTTTTGTCATTTTTGCCATGATTAATGTGTGCATGATATGCCGTGATACTCTACATATGTTTTGTTAAGGGTTTTTTCATCTTTCCAGAGGTGCAACCCATGTATTTTTGTGATGTGTGTGGTGTCTTGTGCAAGCTTGCAAAGTGGTGCAATTGCTAATTCTGTTTTCAGGGACTTAGCATTTCCACTAAGTCCTTGAGTTGTTTATCTCATGTTGTCATATGTTCTTGTTGTTTCCGAGAAATCCGTGCCTCTTTTGAGGATGATCAGTAAGGATGTTTTATTAATCTTGTGATGCTCTATACATCCATGTCTTTGTTTGCAATTATGGAGCACCCTATCTTGAGTCAATCGAGCTCTACTTTTGCTACTTTGTGAATCTGGGCAGATTGTCAACTTGTTTGCAATTTTGCCGATGATGTTGTAGTTGATCCGTGCATGCTATGCTATTGTTCTTGCCATGTATAGCTTGCATTTTGTGTGTTCCTGATAGATGTATGCTTGGCTTTTCATGACTTGCACCGTAGTGAGTGCATCAAGCTCGTAAACATGCCTACTTGGGATAAGTTTCAGCATGTGCCAGTTTTCACTAAGTCTGAAAACTGATTATGCTTTTGCTATGTTGCCATGCTTGTTAGTATATTTTCTGATCCCTTTTGGCTCAAGGCCACTAAGGGACTTTTGTTAAGCTATTTGAGTAGCTCCATGCCATGTTTTACTTTGCCATGTTCAGGTCCTGTAGCATGTTGTTTTGTTGCTCCGAAGTGGGCTACTTGGTCTGAAATTCCAGACAAGTGTTAATTTCACTAAGTCTGAGATCTGTTTGCCATATGCATTTTTGCCATACTTGTTTGAACCTGTTAATGGATGAATTGGCCGTAGCTCAGTGCTAGACTTTTGTTAAGCATCTTGAATGCATCCCTGCCATGTATTTTGTTGTCATGTTTGGGTGCTGTAGCATGTTCATCTCATTGCATTTAGATGGCTACTTGCTGTAAATCGCAGACCAGTGTCATATTTGAATCGCTTGCCATTTCCAAACCGTAACTCCGATTCCGGCGTTCTTTATATCGTTTTCAAGCGATTTCATCTCATCTTTCCAGTGGCACACTTGGATTCCCAAGTTGAGGCCAGGTTCATGCATTCCCTATCACGTCTTGCATATGCATCCCGCATAGCACATCATCATTGCATCATATTGTTTGATCCTTGCACGTGGTTGATTGTGTTCCGTTTGATTGTTTGTCTTGTTTGGGTAGAGCCGGGAGACGAGTTCGCTAACGAGGAGCCCGTTGAGTTTGCTTTCGAGGATCCAGTCAACTCTGACAGCTTTGCAGGCAAGATGATCATACCCTCGAAATCACTACTATCTTTGCTATGCTAGTTTGCTCGCTCTTTTGCTATGCCAATGCTACGATGCCTACCATTTTCTTGTCAGCCTCCCAAATTGCCATGTCAAACCTCTAACCCACCATGTCCTAGCAAACCGTTGATTGGCTATGTTACCGCTTTGCTCAGCCCCTCTTATAGCGTTGCTAGTTGCAGGTGAAGATTGGAGGCTGTTCCTTGTTGGAACATTTATTTACTTGTTGGGATATAATTATATTGCCATGTTATCTTAATGCATCTATACACTTGGTAAAGGGTGGAAGGCTCGGCCTCTCGCCTAGTGTTTTGTTCCACTCTTGCCGCCCTAGTTTCCGTCATATCAGTGTTATGTTCTCGGATTTTGCGTTCCTTACGCGGTTGGGTTATAATGGGAACCCCTTGATAGTTCGTCTTGATTAAAGCTTTTCCAGCAATGCCCAACCTTGGTTTTACCATTTGCCACCTAGCCTCTTTTTCCCTTGGGTTTCCGGAGCCCGAGGGTCATCTTATTTTAAACCCCCCGGGCCAGTGCTCCTCTAAGTGTTGGTCCAACCGAGCGATGTCCGGGGCTACCAGGGGCAACTCTGGGCTGGCCTACCCGACGTCTGGCTCATCTGAGTGTGCCCTGAGAATGAGATATGTGCAGCTCCTATCGGGATTTGTCGGCACATTCGGGCGGTGTTGATGGTCTTGTTTTAACCTGTCGAAGTGTCTTGAAGAACTGAGGTACCGAGTTTGATCGGAACATCTCGGGAGGAGGTCTATTCCTTCGTTGACCGTGAGAGCTTGTCATGGGCTAAGTTGGGACTCCCCTGCAGGGATTTGAACATTCGAAAGCCGTGCCCGCGGTTATGGGCAGATGGGAATTTGTTAATGTCCGGTTGTAGATAACTTGAACCTTAACTTAATTAAAATGAATCAACCGAGTGTGTCACCATGATGGCCTCTTCTCGGCGGAGTCCGGGAAGTGGACACGGTGTTGGAGTAATGCTTGCGCAGGTTGTCCTCTAGTTTCTCGCTCGCGCTTTGCCTCTTCTTCTCGCTCTCTTTTGCGAATAAGTTATCCACCATATATGCTAGTCGCTTGCTGCAGCTCCACATATATATTTACCTTGCCTTACCTATAAGCTTAAATAGTCTTGATCGCGAGGGTGTGAGATTGCTGAGTCCCTATGGCTCACAGATTACTATTACACCAGATGCAGGTCCGGATGATTCCGCTCCAGGTGACGCGCTCGAGCTCAAGTGGGAGTTCGACGAGGACTCTCAGCGATACTATGTTTCTTTTCCTGATGATCAGTAGTGGTGCCCTGTTAGGGTTGATCGGGACCATGTCGCTTGTTGGGTTATCTTTCATTTTGGCGCCGTAGTCGGGCCATGAGTGTTTGGATGATGTATGTTATTTATGTACTTGATTGACGTGGCGAGTGTAAGCCAACTATGTTATCCCTTTTATTCATCTATATTACATGGGATGTTTGTGATGATTGCCTGACTTGCGACATATGCCTTCAATGCGATTATGCCTCTAAGTCGTGCCTGGACACGTGGGAGATATAGTCGCATCGAGGGTGTTACACATAGTCCGAAGTGAGGAGTAATACGGAGGAAGGCTTCACACACGACGATGAATGAGGAAATATGGAGGATGGACTCTCGAGCTAAGTCGTGAAATTCCAGCCCATAATAAAACATGAGCCCCCTCACAAAGGGATCAGTCGGGAATCCTAGCCCCCGAAGGAAGTGAGACATGAACACCACACTCTGACCAGGCTTGGGAGTGGGAATGACCTGCCCTTGAGCAGGCAGCCTATGCGAGATTTCGCCGGTCAAGAACCTGGCCTCTCTCAACTTCAGCACGTCCTCCTCCATGACGGAGGAGGGCATCCATCAGCCTCGAAGGTCGGAACCGGACATTGTCGAAGGTCCGAAGCGCCTGAAATCTGGAGCCTTGGGTGTTGGAACTCGAGGCGAAGGGCGAACTCGTTTGAGATTGAAAGAAAGGAGTAAGGCCTTGGTCTCTTTATAAGAGGTTGAATACCAAGGGCCCTCCCCGTGACTGTTTGGGACTCGCCTTTGATCGAGAAAACATACCAACAGGTACGGTTGGGTTACCCACGCCCGTATTGATGAGAATCCCGGAATAAGGGGACACGGTCTCTGCTTTGACAAGGCATGCCAAGGAAACTGCCTCGCTAAACGCGCTGAGGTGGGACCATAAAACGATTCAAATAAAGACTTGGTCGTGGTGTGATGTCATGCTACGGAATACGTCAGCAGATTAGATTTGTGTAAATATTATTCTCTCTATGGCAATATGTGGAAACTTATTTTGCAGAGCCGGACACTGCCTTTGTGTTCAAAATCTTCTACGAAGTAATTGGAGGAGGAACCCGCCTTGCAATGCCGAAGACAATATGCGCGCCGGACTCGTCGTCATTGAAGCCTGGTTCAGGGGCTACTGAGGGAGTCCTGGATTAGGGGGTGTCCGGATAGCCGGACTATACCTTCGGCCGGACTCCTGGACTATGAAGATACAAGATTGAAGACTTCGTCCCGTGTCCGGAAGGGACTTTCCTTGGCGTGGAAGGCAAGCTTGGCGATACAGATATGTAGTTCTCCTACCATTTGTAACCGACTCTGTGTAACCCTAGCCCTCTCCGGTGTCTATATAAACCGGAGGGTTTTAGTCCGTAGGACGAATAACAATCATACCATAGGCTGGCTTCTAGGGTTTAGCCTCCTTGATCTCATGGTAGATCTACTCTTGTACTACCCATATCATCAATATTAATCAAGCAGGACGTAGGGTTTTACCTCCATCAAGAGGGCCCGAACCTGGGTAAAACATTGTGTCCCCTGCCTCCTGTTACCATCCGCCTAGACGCACAGTTCGGGACCCCCTACCCGAGATCCGCCGGTTTTGACACCGACAATGGGCCTCCTACAAAATCAGCTTCCTGATCTCCTGATCATTTGGAACATATACGCGGTCCTCAAACCATAAGGTATTGTGTTCATCCTCCCGAAATCCCTTGGCTTTTCCTTTGCTCATCCTTTCCTTTATCTCGGTGATCTCCTTGTCGTCTTCTGCGCTTCTCTGATCTTATCCATCAAAGTAGACTGAATCTCCAAAGCTGCTACATAACCTCTCGGAACTATCTCCAAACATAGCTCACGAAGGCCTTCTGCTAACTCCTTGGGTAACTCTCCGGTCATGAGTGTATTGACATGACTCTTGCGGCTCAAACGCATCGGCTACTACGTTAGCCTTTCCGGGATGATAGTGCAACTTCATGTCATAATCCTTAATGAGTTCCAACCATCTCCTCTGCCCGAGATTCAACTCCTTCTGTGTGAAGATATACTTCAAACTCTTGTGATTCATGTATACCTCACAATGGTTTCCGATGAGAAAATGTCTCCAAGTCTTCAATGCATGCACTACGGCTACTAACTCCAAATCATGCATAGCATAATTTAACTCATGGGTTTTAAGCTGTCGTGAGGCATATGAAACAACTCTTCCTTCCTGCATAAGCACTGCTCCAAGTCCTTGACGAGAGGTGTCGCAATACACTTCATAATCCTTGCGTTGATCTGGCAGAATCAACACTGGTGATGTAACCAAACATTTCTTCAGTTCCTGAAAACTGGCCTCACATTCCTCAGTCCATTTGAATTTGGTGTCCTTCTTTAACAACTCCATCATAGGCTTTGCAATCTTCGAGAAATTCTCAATGAACCTCCGGTAGTATCCTGCAAGTCCAAGAAAACTCCGGATCTCTCCAACGGACGTGGGTGCCTCCCAATTTGTCACAGTGACGACTTTGTTGGGGTCTACTACTATTCCTTCTTCGGATGTAACATGTCCAAGGAATCCAACTTCCTTCAACTAAAACTCACACTTGCTGAACTTGGCTTATAGCTGATGTTCTCTGAGCTTCCCAAGTACCAAACGCAAGTGCTCCTTATGCTCCTCTTCATTTTTCGAGTAGACCAAAATATCATCTATGAACACTACGACGAACTTATCCAGAAACTCCATAAACACCTTGTTCATCATGTTCATAAAATAAGTAGGTGCGTTAGTCAAGCCAAATGACATAACGGTATACTCATATAGCCCGTACCTTGTGGTAAAGGTTGTCTTAGGTATATCTTGCTCTCGAATCTTCAACTGGTGGTAACCTGATCGCAGATCGATCTTGGAAAACACCTTAGCTCCTTGCAGCTGATCAAACAAATCATTGATCATCGGCAGTGGGTACTTGTTCTTGATCGTTACTTCATTCAATCCACGATAATCAACAACCATCCTTAACAATCCATCCTTCTTCTCCACTAGAAGTACTGGTGATCCCCAAGGTGACGAACTTGGGCGAATATATCCTTTATCCAATAACTCCTTAATCTGTTTCTTAATTTCCTCTAAATCCTGTGCGGGCATCCTATACGGTCTCTTAGATATTGGCCCTGTGCCTGGCAAAAGCTCTATCAAAAACTCTATGTCTCTATCCGATGGCATGCCTGGCAACTCTTCTGGAAATACATCCGGGAAATCCTTTACCACCGGTACTTCCTCCTGTACAACTCCTGTTAAGGAATTTACTTGAGTCCTAATCGGCAAATGCCGGGATACATACTTGATCCTTCTTCCTTCTAGGGCGGTGAGCAAAATCGACTTACTAGCACAATCAATGTTTCCTCCATACATCGATAGCCAATCCATACCCAGAATCACCTCCAAACCTTGCGACTCTAGAATTATCAGGTCTGAGGGGAAAACGTGGCTACCTATGGCCAATGGTATCTAAAAACATCCTTGGCTTGCCATATACTCTGCTCCTGGCGAGCTCACTAACATAGGTGTACTAAGAACTTTGGTGGGCAGTTTATATATACTTATCCACAAATCCCCTTGATATGTATGAATGCTATGCACCAGTATCGAAAAGTGTGACTACAGTAAAAGACTTAACCAAAAACTTACCTATTACTACATCTGGCTGGGCTTCAATCTCCTCCACGTTAACGTGGTTCACTTGTCCCCTGTTGAAAGGGTTGGGCTTCTTCCCAGAGCTTCCATTGTCGTTTCCGTTCTTAGCTTCAGGATATTCATTGGCGTAATGTCCGGTCTTATGGCACTTGTAGCAAGTAACGTGGCTTAGATCTTTCTTGGCGGGCGTTGATGGGTTGGAACGGTTCTGTCCGTTGCTTCCTCCATTACCATTCTTGGAGCCACTATGGTTGTGTGAACTTCCTCCATTGTGAGTGTGGCCTCCATGGTTATGCACAAGTCCTCTCGAGTTCAGGGTGAAACGGGGTCTCTGTTGAGCTCCTGAATTATGCTTCCCTTGTCCATACTGCCTCTTGTGGTTATCAATCTGCTGCTGCTTCCCTTCAATCATGAGAGCTCTATCTACCAACTGTTGGTAGTTATTAAAGGTTGCTACTATCACTGCATGCTCAGCTCATCATTCAATCCCTCCAACAACTTCTCCTGCTTAGCCGCATCCGTAGCAACATCATCTGGGGCATAACGGGCTAGCTTGCTAAAGTCATCCACATACTGGCTAACTGTGTGTCCTCCTTGGCGTAAGTTGCGAAACTCACACTTCTTTATGGCCATAGCTCCTGCTGATACATGGGCGGTGTGAAAAGCCTGCTGGAGCTGGTCCCATGTAACAATGGCTATAGGATAGGTAACAATGTAATTCTCCCACCATGAGGCTGCTGGTCCATCCAATTGGTGCGCGGCAAAACGCACCCTCTCAGCATTTGTGCATCCTGTAGTGGTTAACTCCCTTCCAATCCTGCGGAGCCAATCATCTACCACTATCGGCTCGGTGCTACTGGAAAACATCGGCAGCTGCAACCTCAGAAAACGGGCTAAGTTGTAACCTGGTGGTGGTGGTGGGTTGTTGTTGCCTTGGTTCTGAACTAACAACTGCATTAGGGTATTCTGCTGCTGGATCAACTGAGTGAGCTCTGGTGGAAAGGTAAATCCAGGGTCACGTCTCGGAGGCATCTGAGGGTTTAGAGGGAAGAGAATAGAATAGAATGAGGTCTAGTGAGAAAACACTACCCATATGCACATGAGACAAACACAATCATATCACTTAATCAATCAAGCAAGGGCATACAATCGGTCTAGAACTTATCGTTACAAAGTGCTCGGACTATACTATATACATGGTAGACTACTACTATTGTTTTGGTGGTCAACTAAATATATTTATCGGTCGAAGACTCCATGATATCTGCTCCAGCTTCGTCTTCATAATCATCATCACTATCGTCGGGGTCCGAGTCGGTGTCGTTGATGATGATGTAGTCCTCAGAACGAATCTCCTTGGGTTCATCATCTTCTCCTCCTGGCGCGGGGTCTCCCATGAATACTCCTAGCTTCCTTTCCAGATCGTCATTCTTCTCCACTAGTACAACGATTTCCTCCTCGTAATCTTCGTGAGTTGCCTTGAGTTCTTCCTCAAGCTCCGTGATCCTTGTCATCGCCTTCTTCAGATCTATCATGCCTGCGCACATCTGGTTCTCCTGGCGGCGAATATGCTGGTTTAACTCCTGGATGAAAGCTGCAATTGATCTATCCTTCCTGGTGCTAATCATCTCCCATTGCTCATCTCGGCGCCCACAAATCTGGTAGATAGTATCCTTGAGATCCTTATGATAAACTTCTCCAATGCGTCCCATGGTGATGTGAGCTGCCATACTCTTTCCTAGACTCCAGGTTGGTGCATCAAAGAAAAACTCTATGGGCTCAGTGACTGGCGAAAATGTCCTTCCTGGAACTTGAACTTGAATCATCCAGCGCTCCTCTTCTGGTAAAGTGGCGTTGTAAGTCCCGGTGAAGCTTGGTATTCTAATGTTCAGGTACCTAGTGACTTCCTTCAAGTGTCGTCCAAAGGGTGTTTCTTCATCCGGTTGTGCAAACTTGTTCCTTGCGTCCGCCATCCTAAAGAGTAGAAAATGGAGAGGAGTCAGAAATGAGAAGAGAGTAGTGATCTAGGGCTTTAGCTAGTGGTCGTGTCCTATAGTCAGCGTGCGCTCTGACACCATCTTGTAGCGACCAGACCTCAAACAGCGTGATATCTGTGCATCAGTGTCATCCCTGGATCGGTAATGCTGACACGCACAGTACTTGAGGATTTATAACAGAGTAGCAATCACACACTTATTACATCGAATGTCTCAAAAGATAACTTATTACAATAAATATGGCTTAAGGCCATCTAATACGATAACAGTGGAAGGCTTGGAAGATAAAGTGAGTCCATCAACTCCACCGGCATCACTGAGTGAAAGACCACGACCTAAGGCTCCTTACTCGTCGTCTGAAAAGTCCGCAACATGATACGTTGCAGCCCGAAACGGGTCAACACATGGAATATGCTGGCAATTGTAACACAAGAGAGTAATGAACAATGTAAAGCTATCACTACATGCATATATGGATGGTGGAGGCTGTATGGTTAATAGGTTTTGCGAAAAGCCAATTTTTCCCTATTGCAAAGGAATATATTTTATTTAACTACAAAGTTGGTTGAAAACATTGAGAAGGTAAACCCCCTCTCAATCCCAATTAAAAGTAATCATTAACCCAACAAAATTAATTTAGATTGATGAGATCCACATAATAATCCAAGAACTAGATACTCAAGATGTCCATAACCGGGGACACGGCTAACCATGATTAGTTTGTACACTCTGTAGAGGTTTGTGCACTTTTCCCCACAAGACTCGATCTCCTCCGTTGGATTTCTCGCACTACAAGGTGTTTGAGAAACGGATGACCGAGACATAGTCTTTCAGAAGCGTTAGCACCTTACGATGGGTAGACCGGTACACCTACATCCCCTACATCTGCTAGTCTATCACTGTAAGAGTTCACACGACTTAATCAACTATGCCAAAGCCCATAATGGCATGTGGCTGCACACGGAAGTTTCCAACATGAATAATCATATGATCCCTTTGAGCCTGGGTGGCGGTCCATAGGAAAATCACACGGTACCCCGGGATTTCCAAAAATACAGGCAATCACTGGGTTCCCCAGGTGCCTCAATCCACCCAGATGTGTATTAAAGTTTGCCACCTTAAGTTGAACCATTAAGTAAACAAACTCACAATCTGTCATGGAATACACTCAAACCCAAATCACGTCTACTAGCATAGCATAGCAATATAAGCAACGTAGAAGTAACTCCCAGAGTTTGATAATGAAACAGGTGAATAGGTACTACCTCATCTACTTCCCAACCCACAATTTTTCAGATCCTAACCATGCAAGTGTTTGAGGATTGATCTAATGCAATAAAACTGAGTAGTAAAGAGGTATGATCAAAGTGTTACTTGCCTTGCTGATGATCTGTGAAACCTAGAGACTCGATGTAGCACGCTTCGCACTCCGGGTACTCTATCGCAATCAAACAAGCATACAATAAGAAATCAAGCAAGGGCACAGGTAAAACTCAAATAAGAAGTCTAATCAGAAAGTTCAACTTAAGAACTCCGGTATCCAAAAAAAATTAAATCAAACGGAGCAACGAAACTCAAACTGCGAAAGAAACAAGCTTCGTTTACTAATTTGGACTAAAGTCAAATTTTACAGTAGCAAAAACTTGTTTAAGTTAATTAAACGGAAAGAGGGTTTCGAGACGAAACTCTAGGCGCTTGAATCGCCTGATTCCGATAAACGAGCGAAAAGTTATACTAAAACGAAAATCGGAGCAAAAATCACGATCGAAAAATAATCGCGGAAAATTCGAGAAAAAAAAAACTGACGAACAGGCTAACGAACGAACGTTCGCTGTTTGCAGCTAAACGGTGAAAACCGTTCGTTAAAACGAACGTAAAAACGGGCGTTTGCTAAATAACTAAACCAAAAATAAACCGAACCGGATCTAAAATAAAAAATATGGATCTAGGGTTTAAAAAAACCAAACGGTTTTCTCGCGAAAACCGAGGCGGCTATCTCGGGTCCGGCGAGGTCCGGCGACGACGGGGCGGCTCCGGTGCAGCGGCGGGGCGGTGCGGCGGCGGCAGCGGCGGCGGGACGGTGCGGCGGCGGCGGCTCGGCGGCGCGGCGGCTAGGGTTTCGGGGCTCAGGCTGATGGGCCTCGGGGCTCGGCCGGCGCGGCTTATAAAGCCTCCCCGGGCGGAGTTCCGCTCGGGTACGGCCCGGAGTCGGTTTGACTTTTTTTATAAATAATTCCAACATGCAGAAAAAGAAAGAAAAGAAATACTAAGAGGACTCCAAAAATTCCGAAATAAATTTTTTCCGTCCTATAAAAATAAGCCGGACAAAGTGAACATTTATTTGGGCCTAAAATGCAATTTTGAAAAACGCTTTTTTTCCTAATTCCAATAAAATAACAATAAAACTCCGAATAAAAATCTTATTTGATTTTAATATTAAATCTTCGGTATTTCTCTATTTTGAGGAAGTCATTTTATCCTCTCTCTTTATTTTTATAAAAGAAATATTCGAAGAGAAAATAATTAAAATCGAACGATCCTCTTTTCAAAATTCGCGAAAACGCGAATATGAAAATAATAAAATCCTCAACTCTCTCCATAGGTCCTTGAGTTGCGTAGAATTTCTAGGATCACACCAAAATGCAATAAAATATGATATGCAATGATGATCTAATGCGTAACATTTCAAATTGAAAATTTGGGATGTTACATTTATCTAGTTGGAATAATAGTAGTAGATTTTTTAATTTTTATCGTCTCATTTAGCTCGAAACTAGCTTAAGATCAACTCGATATCGTTACAAGCTGAGCACGAGTCATGTTCTACAGCTCGTCCATGAGTTTCACTCAGCCTGAACTCACTCGAATTTTGATATGAGTTGAGCTGGGTCAAATCCAACTCGCTCGAACTCGACTCATTTGCAGCCCTACGTATGATAGGGAAGAGGTTCTAGCGATGCCCAGCCTTGTAGATATTTATTCTCAGTCAAAAGAGCTGGACAGTATTTCACAGCCAATGAACATGGCAACAACCATTAAAAAACATTTCTGACATAAAAACTAACATACTTATTTAAGGACCTATTTCAGGTACAGAATTCACTGCAAAAAAACATGCATATTCCAGGGCCTTTTTCCTAGTGAAATTCATTAGAACATCAAATGAATAAGCTATAGTGGCCGGCGGCATTGGGACATGCCCCATGGTGGTCGGCGGCGCTGGGGAAACAACCAATCGAAGGAGACGAACGGAACAAGGGGAGCAAATGAACCAAGGGATATGCACTTGACCCTGAATTGCAGAAAAAACAAGGGTGTAAACTGAATATTTGCTCAATCTTGTCCCTTCGCCCAGATCCAACGCACGAAATTATCCTGGAGCACGGTAGCATATTCTGGACCGTATCACCAGATATGCACTCAGCCTCGAAGAGCCGTCGGCCAGTCCACAGACACACGACAGGCGCAGTAAACAAAAAACAGTACAGTTCAGTTCAGGAGGGCCAAGGTTGATCTGACGGAAGATCAAACGGCTATTAAAAAAAATTAAAATGCACCCAGCGCATGGCGATTACGGGTCGTGTATTAGTATGATTTCTGTGCAAAAAAAAAGCATACTTGTAGTAGCTTATAGAAGGAGGTATATTCGTGTGAGTTCAATTGGAACCAAATTTGTCTTCAAGTTGCATTGCTTAATTAGATTGCACACCAGCCTATGTACTCCCTCCGTTTTTATTTACTTCGCATATTAGCTTTGTCTCGGATCAAACTTCCTAATCTTTGATCAAGTTTATAAAAAAAAGTTAGAGTTTCTATCATTTATGCCATTAGTTGTGTCCCACTACTCAGTTTGCTATTAGAAATTAAAAATTGTCAAAAATTCCATCGCCCCATGAGATGTCTGCTCAAAAATGCCATTAGACACCTAAAAATGTCATCGTTCCTTAGATGTTTGCTGACATTAGACATCGTTATTGTCAGGTCAAACCCGTTGACCATGTTAGGGCATCTCCAACAGTAACCCGCAAATTTCCTCCCATATCCGTCCGCGGACAGGGGGACGAGTCTGCGGACATGGATGCGGGAGGCCGCCATTACTACGTAGCCGCATGCATCCAGCCTTCCTCATTTTTTTAATCTACACGATCAAATATCCACATACAAAGGATACAAACGTTCAAATTGCCCATGCAACAATACTTCAAATTTTAAAAATTTCAAATATTACATCCCAACATTGTTTTCCCATTTAACCGCCCCCTGATGTTCAATCAGATCTTCCTTCAGCTGCTTGTGAGTTGGTCGATGCCGAATTTGTTGATGCATTTGAATAAACTTTTGTTGATGCATTTGAATAAACTCTTCAAATGTGGCCGGATTCTGGCTTGGAAGTTGGATAGGATCATCCATGTTCTCAAATTCTAGAGCTACGGCAGCATGGTCGCCCTCATCCTCAATGATCATGTTGTGCATGATCATGCAACATGTCATCACCTCCCACAAGGTCTTCGGATCCCATTTGTTTAGCAGGCCCATGAACAACTGCAAAACGGGCCTGAAGAACTCCAAATCTCCGGGCATGCCAAAGAAAGAGT
Source organism: Triticum dicoccoides (assembly GCF_002162155.2). Classification (NCBI taxonomy): domain Eukaryota; kingdom Viridiplantae; phylum Streptophyta; class Magnoliopsida; order Poales; family Poaceae; genus Triticum; species Triticum dicoccoides. Next base: position 13,595 of record NW_021200746.1, read on the forward strand.
GTCAAATCCAAAGATCCTGTGATGCAAGCTGCTTCAAGAATGATGATGGGCTTCTTAACATGACCCTGATATTGCCCTTGTAAAGCCTTCGGGCAGTTCTTCCATTTTCAATGCATGCAGTCAAGAGATCGAAGAAAACATGGCCACCCTCTTGCTTCTAAGATTGCTAAGAGCCTCCCGGTGTCTATCGCAGTTGGTTCTCTCAGGTACCGAGGTCCGAACACCTCGACCACGACAGTTGCAAACCTGACCATGTCATCTTCGCATGTGCTTTCAGACATTCGTAGGTACTTGTCCCACGAATCAGCGGCCGTGCCATATGCAAGCATCCGGAGTGCGGGCGTGCACTTTAGGATGAAGTAGTCATCGTAGGAGCAGAGGCCCATGGTACAAACAATCAAAGACAGTCTTGTGCATCCAAAAACACCGGCGAAAATGGTCAACGAAGAGTGCATAGGGGGCAAAGTAGTCGGCCATCAGTGTCAAATGGTCGCGCGTCCTATTGCGGTTGAGCACTCGATGACCCTTGATCGAGCACTTAAAATTGAGAACATGCTCCTCGGCATGCTGCGCGTCTTTAAGGACCGCCTGCATCATCACCGTCTCATTGAAGTACTCCTCCTCGTCCGACGAGTCGTCGGACAACTCAACATACTACTCGTATATGTACTTCAAAGCAGAATGCATTGCTAGAAAGAAGGGAAAACTGTATTTAGTTCTAGCGATTCAACGAGTAGTTATCGGGCATGGTGAGTACACCAGTAGTGGATGGTACTTGGAGGGGCGGTCGTAGGAAAGAGGTTGAATGGCGACGGAGGAGAAGCGAGGTGGAGCCTTGCTGGAGCGCTTAAGGTGACGGAGAGGTAGAGTTCCAGTAGGGGTGTGGTGTGGTGGCCGGACAACGCGGACTGGACGGTTGTGGGCAGTTTGCAGGTCCACCTAGGAGATGCCCTTATATGACCAAAATACTCCTAGACCCACATGTCAACTCTCTTTATCTCACAATGATAAGTGTGGCCTCCACTTGTCAGGAGTAAGCAAGCGAATAATTTTAGTGAAAAATAAGAACACTATTGAGGATGGAGTAGGACCCACACTTTTATCGTCATGAGATAGAGGGAAACCTGACATGTTGGTCCATGGGTATTTTGGCCATATAACATGGTAAATGGGCTTTGAGCTGATAGTAATGGTGTCTCTCGCATTTTTTAGCATGCGCCTAACAAAGCGATGACATTTTGAGCAGTTGAAACTCCTAGTGGCAAAACTGAGTAGTGAGACACAAGTAGTGGCATAAATGATAAAAACCCTAAAAAATAACATCCACGGTACCAAGTCAATATCATTATAATCATCATGCTATATCTTTTTATACCATATATTTTTTAGTGTGGAAGTTTAGAGTGTTTTCAGTTAACTTGGTCAAATTTTATAAGGTTTGACTTAGGTCAAAGATAATATGCAGAGTAAATAAAAATGGAGGGAGTATAATGCATGCCAAGATAAACCCAAACAATTAGTTGACACTCTTTCTACGTGTTTTCTAACTTAAAAAGTGTTCCTTTCAGCATGAAAGAAGCAAAAATGAATTAGTTACATTGTTATAAGGTGGGCATGAGTACAAAAGGAGTGATTAAATTAGAGCAAGTCCAACAACTCCCTTATTCATAAAAAGACATTGTTTACGGGAATTTGGGGCAAAAACCCTCTCAAATAGTTCTCGTAAATCATCCACATCTTAAGGGGATCCTGTAAACTAGGTACTTTTTTCCCTCGGGTTTACGGGAAGATAATCCTTCGGTGTAATTTTGGTGGGCTAGAAACAACCTGAAACTTTATTGTGCGCCCTGCCGGAAAGCTGACATGCCGCCACCCGGGCCACGCCCGCACCGCCCCTCGCCGGTGGCCGTCACACGTCACTGAATGGCGGGAAGAAGTTTGCGGGAACTATCAAAAGTAGCTCTTGAACAACTTCCCCTGAATTTTAGGGTCATCCCATAAAACCAGTTTTACAGGAAGTTTTTTTAAGGAAGTTGATGTAGTTGCTCTTAAGCACTAAAGTAATACTAATATAAAATCCGATCCATTCCTCCAGTCAACAAAGACACTTATTGGGATCATGCAAATTAAGACATAAGGATCATAGTTACCAAAACTCATGGAGACGTGGCAGGTAGAATGAGAGGAGGCTTCAGCTGGAAAAAAAAGAGGAAAAAACAAAACGAAAAAGAGAGGCTATGATACACTCTCTGGGGTAGCTAAAGTTAGCTAAATAAAGTTATTCCAAACACATGGCTGGAGTAAGAGTAACTTTATTATATTCCAAGCCCATCGTGTAAGCAAGAGGACCTTTGGCGAGCCAGCTGAAATCCCACACAGACAGGCAGATCTCCTTCGTCTGTCTTCTTCCTCCATCGTCTCCTGCCTGAAGCAAAGCCTAGGGAAGAGCAGCAGCAGAAGAAGAAGAACAAGAATTCCTGGTACGTACATGGCAAATAAACTTGTACGCAGTACGGTGACCACAATAGTGCTTGCTAGTTTTAGTGAGCAACTATGTTTGTTTAGAATGGCTAGAATAGCAACTTCTTATGCACATAATTTGTTGTTTTTCCACAGGGCATACTCGCAAAAAAAAATCCACAGGGCAATGGAATGCGTGTTTTTGCATCAAAATTAAAGATCACATTTTAGTATTCAGTCATGAAAATTGTCTAATGATGAGAATTTATGTTAAGCCATGGTCAAGCAATGTTAAGCTCACCTAGTAGTAATTCTACATTGGTGGGTAGTCTTACTATACCCACACATATATTTCTTTCAGGGTGGATTACGGGGGGGCGGAGAAGGAGGCATGGAGCACCATTTAGGCAATCTGAGTGAGTTGTGGAAGAGCCCTAGAGGAACAGTGGTTCGTATTGAGGTGCTTGCATTGGTGGCCATTGCCCTCTCCTTCTTTTTTGTGGCTTTTGGGTCCAGCCGCCGCTGGTCCAACCACTGGATTGTTCAAAAAGGTGTCTTGGTTGCAAATGCATTATCATTGTCCCTCGGGACATACAGCATTGGCTTAATGCAGTCCTCGTCGGTGAAGAGTGAAATGTACCCCATCTGGGCCGTATCCTTGCTCACCCTCTTCGGCAGCATTGACTCAATCAGTGGGTACAACCTTGACCACAACAGCCAGTTCCTGAAGTTGCTATACCAGCTCTGCCTCTATTGTGGATATGTCCTACTAATTGGTATATCCACCATCTCCACTGATGTAGGTAACATTGCAATTGGTGTTCTGTGTGCCATCACTTTCATTAAGGGCTTTCACAGATCACTAGCAAGTGTGTTGCCAAGCAGATTGCGGAATGTAAACAAATTGATTGCTGATTACATGGGAGAGAGCCATTCAAGAAGTCATGACGGTGACGTCATTATGAGAGATTACCCTAAGTACGTTGTCGACTGGCCCCTAGACCATTTCAGAAAAAGAAACAACATATTGGAGGGTAATGAAGTCATCACTACAAACAAGATATGGCTTTGCACCCTCACTTCATCAGGACGAAGCACCGATTATTACAAGGATGTTTGCCTCTCCTTCTCCCTATGCCATTTGTTGCAACGACGTTTCTTCGGGTTTGCATGTGCTGAGTCCCGCCTTGATGAGACCGAGGATTTTGTCAACAAAGGCCTGCTTGTACAAAGGGATGATGGCACTGTTGACTATGAGAGGGCATTTAACGTCATCGAGGTTGAGTTGTATTTTCTCTATGACATATTTTAACAATGCCTTCCTTCATTACTATGAGTCGAAAGTTGCAACAATTTGGACATTTGCCTCAATCATTGGCATAATATTTGTGGGAGTTGTGACTATCATACCTGGGGCAAGGAGAACACATATTTCTGGCGACACTATTGTTGTGACGACCGCATCATATGACCTTGTCATCACTCTAGTAATACTGGTCTCCATTGTTTTGCTCCAAGTGATGCAGTTGGTACGGTGTTGGACATCCAACTGGTCTAAAGTTGCCCTTGTGTGTCAGTCTATCAGAAATGGAGACGGGGGCTGCCAAATGAGGTTTAAAGCATTTATGAGCAAGATTAATTTTTTCGCCGGCTATGTCTGGCAACGTAAGCTTGGACAATATTCATTTGTTGAAGCAATCAGCACAAAAGAGTGTGTGTTGGCCACGTTTGTGAAACGTGCATTCAAGGAATGCATCACTTTTTCAAGGATATTTGGATTGCGGTACATTGAGCAAGTTTACGAGGAAATGTTTGGCAGTCCTACAGGCAATGATGTTCTGTTGACCACACACGTGAAGGAAGCCATTGTTGACTCTTATATGCGCCTCTGCCTTATTGACAATGGTGATCTAGGTACTTGGTCTTGGACTTGGCCGACAATTGGTGTCTTTTCGGAGAGGAAAAATGGACCGAGAACTATTATGGCTTGTCACATTGCGACTTGTTACCTAGAAATGGGGCAGTCAAAAAACAAGAAGTGGCTTGATGAGCACCCTGTAGAAGAAGAGAGGGAGAAGCTAGCAGTGTATTTTGATGTTGCCACAACGTTGTCCAAGTACTATGCACACTTGATTGTCTCCGCGCCACAGTTACTTCCTCCGAACCCCTTGGAGACAAAATCTGCTTATAATGCAGCCGCACGGGAAGCAAGACATTTACTACGTGGGGCGAAAGACAAATATGAGGCAATGAAACATATGGACTCAACAACAGGGGTGATTACGAATGAAGAAGAATCAGATTTCTCCAAGGAAGAATCAGTTTTCCGGAAGGGCATGGAACTAGGGAGGAGTCTCGAAAACCGGCCTGTGTTTGTTCTATGGGAGGAGCTGGCAAGATTCTGGACCAATAGGTTGCTCTATACCGCGCCTTCCGATAATGTGAAGGAGCACATTGATCATCTCTCACGGGGTGGTGAGTTCATCACGCATCTCTGGGCTCTGCTGTTTCATGCTGGCATAGTCAATGCCAACCAATTCGAGCAAAAACAGGTAACGCCATCCTTCTGAAATGTCTTAGTAGTATCACTTATGTTTCACATATACTAATGCTCGATCATTCATTCATTCAATTCAAACTTTTAACCAAGTGTGGCTACATATATTGTATTACTACCAGTATATATCATATATTAGGTTAGACTATATTTTGTTTAGGCAGGGTAGAGTACAAATGAGAGTGATGAAATTAAGAACTAAGATCAAGTCTAGTTGATCCCCCAAAAGTTATATCTGGGGCATAAATTTTTGTTTCAAGGAATTAACATCCATCTAGCATATCCCTCATTTCCTTTAGTCCCTCAAAAATAGCTTTTTATCTCTCAAACATTTTCCCTCTACCTCATTTTTTGCTCCAAGAAGAGCAATTCTCAGTAAAAAAAAATGGGGAGGCCACTCCCCTCCCGCATTCATGGCGTGGCGGATGGGGCACCAACCAAGATTTTGTTCCATGGAGTCCCATGAAGGTTGGAAATCCAACTTGTCCGATGCATTTTTTGGCCAAATAAATAGAAAAGTGGGACCAACACAATGAGCAAGATGTGCGGAAAACCACTTCTTTTTCGGTTTCGCAACAACTTGGGTGAAATGGGTTTCTACCAGGAAACCATGGTCAAGTTTTCGACCTTGCTTACTGGTCGAGCCAATGGCAATGTCATGAGATTGGCTAGCCTCCGGCTATGAAACCCGGTGCCGCCGACCCCAAAACCTAGCCCACCCCACCACCCATCCATTTTGGTCGTTGCCGCCCCCGATTTGGGTTGCTGCCGCCAGGCTCTAGGTCACGTCCACCGCTTGACTATCGACGCCGCCGAGCTCGACCTCGTGGTCGTGGCCGCCGCTCGACATCCATCGCCTCCCGAGCCCCGCGCTGCCACCACCTCCCCCATCATCACCGTCGACGAGCACCCACGGCGCCTCACATGTCGAAGCCGCCACTGAAGTACCACGATGTGAGGCTCCGTCCGTGGGGAAAGTGGGCGCATATATAAGATATGTAACCCAGAGTACCCAGACGCGTCGACATGTGTGTGAATTGGCATGTTTGCCAATATAGAAGAAGCGGTGCATGCTTGTGATACCTCCACGCTCAGCTTCTTCTGGAGTAGGGTGAAGCTAAACTTCCTCATCGACACCTTAGCAGCGGCCGCCATCTTGCCTCTAGCTATGAGGGTCGCCTCCTGGGCTGAGGAGAAGGAGCATCAAGCGGCCGAGCTGTAGCTTGTGGCCAAGCGCGCTGATGTCGTCTTCGTGGCCACTCTCCTTGAGGAGCATCCGCAGATCCTCACTCAGAACAACACATTCTTTGAGTCCGTAGGGAACGCACACACAATTGTCCGCGAGCACCGCAAGATCACCCGCCTCAAAGCCGAGCGTGAGGAGATGTTCGAGGGTCTTCACGAGCTCGTAAACGACGAGGAGGAGAAGGACAACTCAATGCCATGGAGTCGGTCCACCGCCAACTACCACGAGGCCGGCCCCTTCGAGGGGGGTTGGTGTGGATCCCCATCTCCTCCGAGTCGGACTTCTCTGAGGAGTAGAGCTCCTTTGTACTGTAGTTCTATTTAGTTTATTATCTCGATGATTAGCTAGTTCAATATCAAGATAGTGTTAGTAGGTAATAGACTATTTAATTATGTTAGGTATGATATTAATGTGCTACCATTGTTTAATTATGCAATGGAGTCATTTAAATTTGTGTTTGAAATGAACTTGTGTGACAAAATTATTTTGGGATTTTTTTTGAGGCATTAAGCTTTGAGGATCAACTAGATAGACAAAAAGTTAATCCTTCAAAAAATGAGGAATTGAAGAATGGTGGATTAAGTTTTGAGGGATCGGCTAAAGTAATATAAGAATAAATTTGAATCCACTCAACAAATACTAAACATTTTTCTAAAAATATCCCCATTTCAGTTGAACAAGTTTGGTAGAGAGAAAAATATGATGAATGACATAACTTTCCTTCTTTTTCCTTACATACTAGACTAGTGTGTTACTTAATTATTCAGCTAGAAATATAACTTGTAATGTGCATTAATTGGGTAACCATGTGCTCCAGGTCCTACGGGAACACTGGTGAGCCACCAAGATCGATGTTGCCGCCACTGAGCTCACTGAAAGTCCCAGGCATCCTATTATTGGTCGATTAATTGCTTGCTCGGATTTTACTCATATTGTCGTAATGTCTCGTAATGTAATGTAATGCAAGCCTGTGGGTGGCGGGTTGGTCGTTTTTTTCTTTAATTATGTGTATGTGTGGATTTGGGGTTTGTGCAAGTATACAAATAAGTACTATGTAATATGTGTGTAAATTATACTAGAGCGGGAAAATTATACATTATATGTTTATTCTTTCATATATTATTAAAAAGTGCAATTACTGTGCAAATTGTGTGCATGTTTTCGTCATCATTTGTTATAAGTTTTTTTTATTTTCTTTCTTCTGCAAGGGTAATAGCAAGGCCACCAACTCATTCTTTTTTAGGAAACTTTATTTTTTTTGTTTTTATTTTTGCTTTATTATAGGGGGCAAGAAGAAGGCTGGATGAAGAAGAAGGCAGCTGGGCCTTTGGATCTCGATCGGACAGTGGAGAGCGATTTGACTAAACGCAAGGAAAAAAATTCAGGCGTCTATTTATTAGTTGGCCCTATATAACCAGAATGAATGAATGTTATTGTCCACCGTGAGCTGCAACTTTTAAACACAACTAGTTGGTACTTCATATGCAAATTTAGAATTTGTTAGAACAAGAAGAACTGTACTGGGTGCAATGTGGCAGAGTTTTTTTTGAAAGATCCAGGGATTCCTGGCTTTTCATTAATTTAGCAGAGAGCAATGGAGAATGCAAACATGGCGGGGGTGACCCGTAGGTCAAGGAATGAAGGGAAAAGAAAACAAAGAGAAAATATAAAAACTAGAGGTCTCAAAGTTACATATCTCCCGACATGTCCCCGAACGGGGTCTCAATGCATGTAGCGCCAGCGGCGCGCCACAAGTTGATCGCTCTTCTGATGGATGCAGCGACCTCAGAGACGGAGGCCACCTTGTCCCTGAAAGTGCAGCTGTTTCTTTCCCTCCAGATTTCCCACAGCGCCAGAAGGATGAGGGAGTTAACGCCTTTTCTAAAAGCAGGGGTGGTGTCCTCGATCATCTTGGTGACGATTTGAGTGGAGTTTGGTAGCAGCTGTCATCTAGCCGGGTCGACGGCGGCACATCCAGTCCACGTCGCAAGCCTTTGCCAAACCTCCCTAGCAAAGTGACACTGCCAGAAGAGGTGCGTCGCCGTTTCCAGGTTTCTGAGACAAAATTGACAGAAGTATCCATTTGGCCATCCTCTTCTTTGTAGTCTGTCGTTACACCAGATTCTTTGCTTGAGCAATAACCAGCAGAAGATCATGATTTTTCCAAGAGCCCAGGTGTTCCAAACAAGTTTGTTCTGAGGAGATCTAATCATGCCAATGAATTGCATGTTGTAGGCCGAGGCAGCAATGTAGTTTCCTGAAGCTGAAAATTTCCAAGTGATTTTATCAGGGATCTCTGGCTGCAACTGCACGGCGGCGAGTCGGATGCATCTGGCCAACAGAAGGAAATCATGGAGCAGAGCGTTGGTGTTTCTGGGGGCAAGGTTGCGGATCCAGGTGTCAGCAGAGAGGGCCTCCCTAACCGATCTGTTTTTCTCCGAGCATGAGCGTACAGGGCCGGGAAGGAGATCTCAGGGTCATTGATCCCAGCCAGGCACATCTCCAGAACGATGCAGTTTCCCCGTTGCCTATGGTCACCTTTGTTGCTGCAGCGAAGTGCTCCTTGTTCGTGTCGTCACAGGGCAGCTCCGAGCCCGCCCAAGGCCGACCGGGGTTGCGCCAGCGGAACCAGAGCCACCTGAGCCTTAGCGCGCGAGAAAACTGCTACAGATCAAGAACGCCGAGGCCACCGTAGTCCGTCGGGGAACAGACGGTGGACCAGTTGACCTTGCATTTGCCACCGGAGAGCTCCTCGTCATGAGCCCAAAGAAAGCGCCGCCTGCACTTGTCGATGTCTTTGAGCAGCTTCTTTGGAGCGCGTAGCACCGTCAGAGCAAAGGTTGGCAGCGCCGTTAGGACGGATCGGACAAGAACCCTACGGCCTGCAATCGACATGAGGCGTCCTTTCCAAGCCGCCAGTCTGGCTCTTATGCAATCAAGTATGAATTGGAGACGAACCAGGCGGACGCGGGAGATAGTAATGAGGAGCCCTAAGTAGCGCAGCAGGAAGCCGACCACCGGACCGCCAAAGCCATGTAGCACGTCCTGAAGATTGATGTCGCTGCAGCTAATCGGTGCTACTAAAGATTTTCCTAGGTTGATGCGGAGCCCCATGGCCTTCCCAAAGTTATCAAGCAGTAGAAGCAGATTGTCGATCTCCTGGCGAGAGGGGTTGGCGATGGCGTCGTCGTCGTAGAGGCAAGTTCTAAGGGTCCCTATCCTACCCGGCAGGGGGGTGAGCAAGCCCCGCTCCTCTGCTCTCTCTAGAAGACGATGGAGGGGGTCAATGGCGAGGATCAAAAGCAAAGGCGAGAGCGGGTCTCCCTGCTGCAACCCTCTACGGTGGTCAATATCACGTCCAAAGCAGCCGTTTAGGATGAAAGCCAGAGAAGAACTAACTAGAAGCGTCGAAATCCAGTCCCTTCATCTAGCACTAAAGTCTAACTTATCTAGGAGTTGGAGCAGATATTCCCAGGAGACGTCGTCGAAAGGCTTGACAATGTCTAGTTTGATGAGCAGGGCGGGTGTTTTGCGACGGTGCAGCGATCGGACAGCATTTTGAACATATAGGAAGCTATCATGGATGCATTTAGACTTCATGAAGGCTGACTGGGCTGGTGAGATTAGCTGCTCGATCACTTGCGACAGTCTGAGCTACAACACCTTTGCGATAAGCTTGGACACTGAGTGAATTAAGCTTATTGGGCGGTAATCTGCAATTTTTTTCAGCGCCATCTTTCTTTGGTAGAAGAGCAACCAAAGCCTTGTTCAGAGGTTTGAAATCACCCGCTAGGTGGTGGAACTGATGGAAAATCGCAAGTATGTCGTGTTTGATCGTTAACCAACAATCTCTGAAGAAAACACCGTTCAAACCGTCGGGGCTTGGTGATTTTTTCGAGGGGCATGGCTTTTATAGCATTCCAAATCTCCTCTTCACTGAATGGGTTATCCAGACCCCACCCTTGATTGACAACAGTTGGAGCTCATTCCAATTGATAATTTTTGTACATTCCTGCTTGGAGCCCGGTAGGCATTGAAGTGATCGAAAATGTAATCCTCCTTGTCATCATGAGAAGTGACCAGTCCTTCATCAGTTTTCAGAGCAACGATGAAGTTCTTGCGGCGCCTTGAATTGATCTTTGCATTGAAATTTTTTGTATTTGCATCGCCCGCGCGCAGCCAGGTAGTTCTTGATGCCTGCCTCTTTCTGATACGTTCGATAGCTGCCAGCACGAGCAGTCTTGTTTTTAGCTTCTTTCTCAGGGTGAGTTCGAGAGGTGTCAGCAACTGAGTCTCTTGGGCAACATCGAGGCATAGGATAATCTCAGAGGCAATGTGGAATTGTAGCCTTGCAACACTGAAAAGGGACTTGCTCCAAATTTTTAGATCTTTTGCTGTCCTTAAGAGCTTCAGCTTCAGCTTCAATCTTATGAAAGCGCAGGAGTGATTTACATGTCTATTCCAAGCTCTGTCCACTGTCGCGTGGGGGAAATTTTGGCCAGAAGGATTCAAACTGGAACTTAGCTTTTATCCTTGGGGTGGTGGCATCCGCTAGGAGGAGAGGGCAGTGGTCTGAGCATGCAGTAGAAGAAGCCATCAGGATGACTGAGGGAAAAAGAGCTTCCCAACTGATATTAAAGAAAATTTTGTCAATGCTCTCAAGGGTTGGCCTATCCCTTTCATTGCTCCAAGTAAATCTTCTGTTTTTGCACTTGATTTCTCTGAGCTCAGCCGAGTCAATGGCACTTCTGAATCTGCCCATGATTCTGCGGTTTATACGGTCATTGTTTTTGTCTCTGGCTTCATAAATTATGTTGAAATCTCCATTAATCAGCCAAGGTTGCCCAACTAGAGGTGCAGTACTTCTTATCTCTGTCAGAAAATCATCTTTTCTCTCATCATCTGTCGGCCCATAGACAGTTGTTAACCAGAAAGATTTGCCCGATGCTTTGAGGCTGACCTGAGCAGTTATAGCAAACTTCCCGACCGCTTGGGAGTTGATCTCCACTACATCAGGGTCCCAGAAGATGACATCACCTCCTCTGGTGACGAAAGCAGGTAGAACTCTGCAATCTCTGAGTTTTGCGCCTCCAACCTCTTTGGCCAAATCAGCAGTCCAGGTGGAGATTTTTATTTCCTGCAGACAGAGTATACCTAGACGGTGGGTGAAGGAAATATGCCCTAGAGGCAATAATAAAGTTATTATTTATTTCCTTATTTCATGATAAATGTTTATTATTCATGCTAGAATTGTATTAACTGGAACATAATGCATGTGTGAATACATAGACAAACAGAGTGTCACTAGTATGCCTCTACTTGACTAGCTCGTTGATCAAAGATGGTTATATTTCCTAACCATACACATGAGTTGTCATTTGATAAACGGGATCACATCATTAGAGAATGATGTGATTGACTTGACCCATTCCGTTAGCTTAGCATTCAATCGTTTAGTATGTTGCTATTGCTTTCTTCATGACTTATACATGTTCCTATGACTATGAGATTATGCAACTCCCGAATACCGGAGGAACACTTTGTGTGCTACCAAATGTTACAACGTAACTGGGTGATTATAAAGGTGCTCTACAGGTGTCTCTGAAGGTACTTGTTGAGTTGGCATAGATCGAGATTAGGATTTGTCACTCCGATTGTCGGAGAGGTATCTCTGGGCTCTCTTGGTAATGCACATCACTGTAAGCCTTGCAAGCATTGTAACTAATGAGTTATTTGCAGGATGATGTATTACGGAACGAGTAAAGAGACTTGCCAGTAACGAGATTGAACTAGGTATTAAGATACCGACGATCGAATCTCGGGCAAGTAACATGCCGATGACAAAGAGAACAACGTATGTTGTTATGCGGTTTGACCGATAAAGATCTTCGTAGAATATGTGGGAGCCAATATGAGCATCCAGGTTCCGCTATTGGTTATTGACCGGAGACGTGTCTCAATCATGTCTACATAGTTCTCGAACCCGTAGGGTCCGCGCGCTTAAAGTTCGGTGACGATCGTTATTATGAGTTTTTGTGTTTTGATGTACCGAAGGTAGTTCGGAGTCCCGGATATGATCATGGACATGAAGAGGAGTCTCTAAATGGCCGAGACGTAAAGATCGATATATTGCACGACTATGTTCGGACACTGGAAATGTTTCGGGAGGTTTCAGACATATACCGGAGTACCGGG
>NW_021200747.1:0-2498 GCF_002162155.2 Triticum dicoccoides
GTCTAACAAATCATTATCTTCACCAACCTTACTGGTTCTATTTCCTCAACTCTTTCATTTCCTCATTACTGTGTTGAGTGATTGTTCATATCTGTGTTTGAAGACTTTGACTGAAGACTTTCTTAATTTCCTCAGTTCAATTTCTTCAGTCTGTTTGTCTTCATCTTGTGTTATCTTGTGTTTACGCTTTCTGTACTCTATGCTTGTCTTCATTTCATCATGATGACTATGTCTGTATCATGTTATGCTTACTTCTGAGTACTTATTCCGCTGCTAGTAGTTCTTCGCTAAGGAATTTCCTCACCGGCAAATTCTTCAGTGAAGAATTTATAAAAATCGCCTATTCACCCCCCTCTAGTTGATATAACGCACTTTCAAAGTGGTATAGACTGGCTATCCAGCCGCTTTGTAGGTCGAAAAGGGAAAAAGGGGGTAACCTAGTACACACATCTATAAAGAACCGATATCTTTGTTGAAGGGGGGTCGGGTAGTTTGTGCAGGACTAGATTTGCTACCCTCACATAGGAAAAAGGTTCAAAGAGAACAAATATGGGATCAACGCATATATGCTGCTTGGCTACATACTCTGCATCACCCATTTATACGTGTGGACGCACATGGTGTTGGCATGTCCCATACAGCTATTTTGCTTTTGTTAATCTAAGAATGCCACCGGAAAATTGAAGCAATGCCACTTTTAAAAGTAAATTACATTTTTTAACGAATGTTGTTTCGAGAGAATGTCTCTGTTAATATGAATCAATGCAACCATTTTAGAAATGCTACTATCCTACTTTGTTTTCCATCCAAGATAAGTTAGATGCTTCTTTCTGTCACCGTTTGTTTCATCCTACTTTATAGGCAAGTAATTGTTTCCTTTTTTGCCTCTATTAAAATAGAGCTATTGATTCAACTTGTTTCTATTGCGACATTTTGCTTCGCTACTCGAAACACTTATGTTTTAGGAGTGTTTTGTGCATTTCAACTTGAATGTCACACCGGTGACTTTGCTTAATTTTGGTGGAACTGCACAAAAGGAGATCGAGATTTGTTTCCAGTCTTCGTGGCGAGTTGTTTCAAATCTTGGTCTCATCCACATGATGTGCAGTGTGCTTTGAGATGTTCTGCTACTTTTTTTGGTACTTTTTTAAATAAATGTTGAATTGAAGCTATTGTATTGCTGTCTTTTCCCATTAAGTAGTGATCAAAAATGGGACCAACCCAGACATGATGCTTGTTGCTTTGTTACAGCAAATTCAGCATCACCCCCTTTATAAGCCAGTAATTGATGCCACTCTCGGAATTAACTACTGAATCTTATTTCAAAACTACAACACTTGTTAGGGATTGGCGGGATTACCATTTTTGTGGCCGCATGTTTCATCCTCCTTTATTAGCCAGTAATTGATTCCTTTTTTTCCTCTGTTTAAACAGGGATATCTAATCAACTTGTTGCTATTGCGACATTTTGCTTCGCTATGCAAAACACTTTGCTTGATTTCAGTGCAACTGCACAAAACGAGATTGGATTTCCTATTCGTGTTGGCAGATTCGTATTTTATCTTGTCCGTCTCATGAAAGGTCAGTACAGGCCTTCATCCACATGATTGTGCAGTGTGCTTTGAGATGTTGTGCAACTTGTATTGGTACTGTTTTAAATAAATGTTGCATTGAAGCTATTGTATTGTTGTCTTTTCCCATTAAGTAGTGAACAAAAATGGGACCAACCCAGACATGAGCTTGTTGCTTTATTACAACAAACTCTGCATCACCCCCTTTATAAGTAGATGGAAGCACATACTGTTGTTGCGCCCACTCTCCCCTGGAACTGTTTATGCTTTTCATTAATCTAATGCCGCTGGTAAAATTAAGAAATGCCACTCTTAGAATTAATTAACTGCTGAATCTTAGTTCAAAACTACAACACTTGTTAGGAATGGTACTATCCTGCTTTGTAGTTCTTTCTACATGTTTAACCAAAGTATTGTTAAGATAATGTCTCTGTTAAAATGAATCAGTTGCATTGTTTTAGGAATGGTACTTTTATGCTTTGTCGTTCTTTATACATGTTGAAACAAGCCATTGTTAAGATAATGTCTCAGTCATTATGAATGAATCACACAGATGGAGAATTGCTACTCTCCTGCTTTCTTTCCCATTAAGATAAAGTAGATCAGTAGATGCTTTTCTTCTGGGAGTACAAGTCATACACCATTATTTCTCAGTAATTGTTTCCCTTATACCTATTGTTGGTTACAGAGATATCAAAATTAAAGCTTGGTCTTATTCCGACTTTGATTTTAGTTGAACTGCACAAAAGGAGCCAATGTGTCCAAGGCAAACTACTGCATTACTGGGTCCAGTTGGTCATTCCACTTTGTAGAAAGAAGCAGTCATTGTTTGCGCTAAATTACAAAAGGAATGACCAAGAATCTTTACATAGTATTATTAGACACCGGTGACATGACTAGTCTGCAGAGACCATTGGCAATTTAACA
>NW_021200748.1:0-967 GCF_002162155.2 Triticum dicoccoides
AGGCTGGCAAGGTCGATAGAAGTATATTGGATATACATTACGTTAATGTGTACTTTACTAGTACTCCTAGTAGCACCAGGGTATTGGATACCGGTTCGGTTGCTAAGTGTTAGTAACTCGAAATAAAAGCTACGGAATAAACGGAGACTAGCTAAAGGTGAGCTGACGATATATGTTGGAAGTGTTTCCAAGGTTGATATGATCAAGCATCGCACGCTCCCTCTACCACCGAGATTGGTGTTTGCGTTGAGCATAGACATGATTGGATTATGTCTATCGCAATACGGTTATTCATTTAAGGAGAATAATGGTTACTCTATTTTTGAATAATACCTTCAATGGTCTTGCACCTAAAGGAATGGTTTATTGAATCTCGGTCGTAGTGATACAGATTTTCATGCCAAAAGATATAAGATAGTAATGATAGTACCACTTACTTGTGGCACTGCCATGTAAGTCATAATGGTATAAAACGCATGAAGAAGCTCCATGTTGATGGATCTTTGGACTCACTCGTTTTTGAGAAGTTTGAGACATGCGAACCATGTCTATTGGTGTATATGCATGAAGAAACTCCATGCAAATGGATCATTCGGACTCACTTGATTTTGAATCACTTGAGATATGCAAATCATACCACATGGGCAAGATGACTGAAAAGCCTCATTTTCAGTAAGATGGAACAAGATAGCAACTTGTTGGAAGTAACACATTTTGATGTGTGCAGTCGAATGAGTGCTGAGGCATGCAGTGAATATCATTATGTTCTTACTTCACAGATGATTCGAGTAAATGTTGAGTATATTTACTTGATGAAACACAAGTCTGAATTATTGAATGGTTCAAGTAATTTCAGAGTGAAGTAGCAGATCATTGTGACAAGAGGATAAAATGTCTATGATATGATCATAGAGATGAATATCTGAGTTACGAGTTTTGGCACACAATTAAGACATTGTGGAAATTG
>NW_021200749.1:0-1009 GCF_002162155.2 Triticum dicoccoides
TTAATTAATCCTGATTAGTTAACCTAATTAATTGTAGTTAATAAACCTAATCATTTTAGTTAGACTAACTAAACCTGATTAGCTAGTCTTAGACAATGACAACCGGGTCCCACCATCAGATTGACCCAGTCAACCCATGTTGACTGCTGACGTCAGCATGACATCATGCTGATGTCATAATTCCATTTTCGAATTAAATTAAATAATTAATTAAATTCTAGAAATTAATAAAATCTTTAGAAAATCATATCTTTTAATCCGTAACTCGGATTAAATTATTTTCAACATGAAAGTTGCTCAGAACGACGAGACGAACCCGGATACGCAGCCCGTTCGTCCGCCACGAACCCCTAACATATCAAACTCGCAACTTTCCCCCTCCGGCTCCTCTGCCCGAAAACACGAAACACCGGGAATACTTTCCCGGATGTTTTCCCCCTTCGCCGGTATCACCTACTACCGCGTTATGGCACACCTAGCACCGCTCATTGTCACGTCACGCATCGTCATGTTTATGTTTGCATTGTATTCATTGTTTCTTCCCCCTCTTCTCTCGCTAGACACCGAGACCGACGCCGCTGCTACCAAGTACGACTACGGAGTTGGCGACCCCTCTCTCTTGCCAGAGCAACCAGGCAAGCCCCCCCCCCCTTGATCACCAGATATCGCCTATTCTTCTCTATACTGCTTGCACTAGAGTAGTGTAGCATGTTACTGCTTTCCGTTAATCCTATTCTGATGCATAGCCTGTCATTGTTGCTACAGTCATTGATACCTTACCCGCAATCCTAAATGCTTAGTATAGGATGCTAGTTTATCATCATTGGCCCTACATTCTTGTCAGTCTGCCTTGCTATACTATTGGGCCGTGATCACTCGGGAGATGATCACGGGTATATACTATACATACATACATACTATACAGATGGTGACTAAAGTCGGGTCAGCTCGATGAGTACCCGCAAGTGATTATGATGAGGGGGCTGAAAGGACAGGTGGCTCCATCCCG
>NW_021200750.1:0-1300 GCF_002162155.2 Triticum dicoccoides
CGATTCTGGCCCGTTTCATGGACTATTACTCACCATTTTGGGGCCCCGAAGTGATTTCCACGTTTGTTTGACCCCATGGTGCGCTTACGTGTCGATCATCAACAAGCGCACTTTGGGCCGATTTTGGCCCATTTCTTGCATTATTACTTAGTTTTGGGGTCCCGGAGTGATTTCCACGATTGACAAACTCCGGGGTGCATTTACGTGTCGGTCATAAACACTCACAATTTTGGCCAATTCTCGTCCGTTTCGTGCACTATTACTCACCGTTTGGGCGTCCCAGAGCGATTTCCACGATTGACAATCCCCGTAGTGCGTATGCGTGTCTGTCGTCAACACTCACAGTTTTGGCCAATTCTGACGCGATTCGTGGGCTATTACTCACCATTTAGGGGTCCCGAAGCGATTTCCATAGTTGTTGAACCCCAAGGTGCGTTTAGGTGTCGGTAATCAACACTCACTGTTTTGGGGCCCCGGTGTGATTTCCACGATTAACGAACCGCGGGGTGCGTTTACATGTCGGTCATCAATACTAGTAGTTTTGGCCAATTCTGGCCCGTTTCGTGGACAATTACTCATTGTTTTGGGGTCCCGAAATAGTTTCCACGATTAACGAACCCCTGGGTGCGCTTACGTGTTGGTTATGAACACTCACAGTTTTGGCCAATTCTAACGCATTTTGTGGACTTTTAGTCACCGTTTTCTAGTCCTGAAGTGATTTCCATAGTGGTTGATCCCCAAGGCGCACTTACGTGTTAGTCATCAACACTCACAGTTTTGGCTGACTCTGGCCTGTTTCATGGACTATTACTCACTGTTTTGGGGCCCCGGAGTGATTTCCACGGTTAACGAACCGCAGGGTGCATTTACGTGTCGGTCATCAACACTCGCAGTTTTGGCCGGTTCTGGCCCGTTTCTTGGACTACTACTCTGTTCTTGGGTCCAAGCGTGATTTCCACGATTTACGAACCCCGTGGTGCATTTACGTGTCGGTCAATGACACTCACAATTTTGGCCAATTTCTGGTCCGTTTTGTGTACAATTACTCACCGTTTTGGCGTCCCAGAGCGATTTCCACGATTTACAATCCCCGGGGTGCGTTTGTGTCTCTGTCGCCAACACTCACAGTTTTGGCCAATTCTGACGCGATTCATGGACTATTACTCATCATTTAGGGGTCCCGAAGCGATTCCATGGTGGTTGAACCCTAAGGTCCGTTTACGTGTCGGTCATCAACACTCACAGTTTTGTTCGATTCTGGCCCGTTTCTTGGACTATTACTCTGTTTTTGTGTCCAAGC
>NW_021200751.1:0-1166 GCF_002162155.2 Triticum dicoccoides
CAGTAGCTCGTTCCATTGTTCCGGAGAACGGAGTTTTAGTCATCTTGCCCAAAAGGCACAGTTCGCAAGCATCAAGTGATTCATAATCAAGTGATTCCAAAATTCCATCAGTATGGAGTTTCTTCATGCGCTTTACACCAATATGACCTAAACGGCAGTGCTACAAACAAGTTGCACTTATCATTATTAACTTTGCATCTTTTGGTTTCAATATTATGATTATGTGTATCACTACGATCGAGATCCAACAAACTATTTTCATTGGGTGTGTAACCATATAAGGTTCTATTCATGTAAACAGAACAACAATTTATTCTCTTACTTAAATGAATAATCGTATTACAATAAACATGATCAAATCATATTCATGCTCAACGCAAACACCAAATAACACTTATTTAGGTTCAACACTAATCCCGAAAGTATAGGGAGTGTGTGACGATGATCATATTAATCTTGGAACCACTTCCAACACACATCGTCACTTCACCCTTAACTAGTCTCTGTTTATTCTGCAACTCCCGTTTCGAGATACTAACCTTAGCAACTGAACTAGTATCAAATACTGAGGGTTTGCGATAAACACTAGTAAAGTACACATCAATAACATGTATATCAAATATACTTATGTTCATTTTGCCATCCTTCTTATCCGCCAATCACTTGGGGTAGATCCGCTTCCAGTGACCAGTCCCTTTGCAGTAGAAACACTTAGTCTCAGGCTTAGGATCAGACTTGGGCTTCTTCACTTGAGCAGCAACTTTGCTTGCTGTTCTTCTTGAAGTTCCCCTTCTTCCTTCTGCCCCTTTTCTTGAAACTAGTGGTCTTGTCTACCATCAACACTTGATGTTTTTCTCGATTTCTACCTTCGTCAATTTCCGCATTACGAAGAGCTTGGGAATCGTTTCCGTTATCCCTTGCATGTCATAGTTCATCACGAAGTTCTACTAACTTGGTGATGGTGACTAGAGAATTCTGTCAATCACTATCTTATCTGGAAGATTAACTCCCACTTGATTCAAGCGATTGTAGTACTCAGACAATCTGAGCACATGCTCACTAGTTGAGCGATTCTCCTCCATCTTTTAGCTATAGAACTTGTTGGAGACTTCATATCTCTCAACTCGGGTATTTGCTTGAAATATTAGCTTCAACTCCTGGAACAT
>NW_021200752.1:0-1526 GCF_002162155.2 Triticum dicoccoides
CCGCTTAGTCGCGCTCGCCCTCTAGCTGTCGTCTCCACCATGGCCGAACCTTCGCCGCCGCCGCACTCGTCGCCGGTGATGCTCCGGTGACCATTTGGTCCCGGGCATGCGCCCAACGCGCTCCCCGCATCGCGTAGAGCCTCCGTGGCACTTCGCCGCGCTTGTTTGCGCACCGCAGGCCCATCCCCACTTGCACCCGAGCTTCGGCCGCCGCCGAGCTCGTCGCCGGCACCACTCCGGCCACTTCCCGGCCGCGCCACCACCACAGTTGGATGCGGACGAGCGTCCGCATCCCGAAGCTGTGCTCCGCGCGCCAAACCGAGCCCTGTGGGCAAAACCCGAGGCTCGCCACCGCGGCTGGCCTCGCCGGCGTCAAGCCGCCGGTGGGGTTGACCCACGTTGACCACGGCGGGACCCTCCCCTGTGTCCATGACAGGTGGGACCGGCCTGTTAGTTAGGTTAGGATTAGTGTTAACTAAAAATTAGTTAGACTAATTACACTGACATGCGGGCCCCGCCCGGCTAACCAAGTTAGTTAGGGTTAATTTTAATTAGTTAGTTAGTCCAGACACTGACATGCAGGGCCCACAGGTCAGTTTGACCTGGACGGCGCCCGTTGACCTGCTGACGTCATGCCAACGTCATGCTGACGCAATAATTCCTTTCTGGAATTTAAATAAATCTTAAATGATTTAATAATTCCAGAAAATGCCTAAAACTTCTAAAAATCATAGAAATTCAACCGTAACTCCAAATTAAATAATTTATATATAAAAAATTATCAGAAAAATTCAAGGAATCCATCTGTACCATTTTCATGCATGTTAGAACAACTTATCACTACTGTTTAGGGAAAATGAAGTGAATGACATTTAAATAATCACATATGGAGTTTGAATTTGAATCTTGTATTCAAACCAACTTCATTTAATCTGTTGCTAGTTGCATTAGCTCAAAACACATTCATTTTGCCATGTCATGATCATGCATCATATTGTGCATTGCATTGATTGTGTTCCCTTCTGTGTTGCCGGTATTTGTCCCCTCTCGATAGACGTGATACCGATGATGTGATCGTTGAAACTGATGAAGACTCAATGCTATCTTCAGAAGTGCCAGGCAAGCAAAACCCCCTTGTTCATTCCGATAAAATCCCACTCTCTCGCTCCTGCTCTCTTTTACTGCATTAGGACAACAACGACATATTTGTTACTTGCTGCGGTAGCTGAACCCCTTTATCCTTTGCATGACCTGTCATTGCCACAGTAAATAGATGAAACCCACTAGCATGAGTAGGAGTTGTTTGAGCCCTGTTGTGCCTACTCATTCATGCTTGTTTGTCATGCCTGCTACTGCTTAGAGTTGTGTCAGGTCTGATTCATCCGGGATGAATCAGAGGTGTGTGAACATGTCCTACTGTGTGTGAGCTAAGTGTGTGAACACGATTTGGTAAAAGGTGTCGGTGAGAGGCCATGTAGGAGTACATGGTGGGTTGTCTCATTGAAGCCGTCCTTAGGAACTGAGTT
>NW_021200753.1:0-1051 GCF_002162155.2 Triticum dicoccoides
CTTGGACTGCAGCTAAGCCCCCGAGTGAGAGGGTTGCTCTTCACTCGGTAGGATTTTTATAACTTAGGCGAGCACGAGGCTGCAGCTAAGCCTCCGAGTGGAAGGCTGGCTTACCACTCGGTAGGATTTTTATAACTTAGGCGAGCACGAGGCTGCAGCTAAGCCTCCGAGTGGAAGGCTGGCTTACCACTCGGTAGGATTTTGATAACTTAGGCGAAACGGATTCGCAGCTAAGCCTCCGAGTGGGAGTCTGGCTCACCACTCGGTAGGATTTTTACAAACTTAGGCGAAACGGATTCGCAGCTAAGTCACCCACTGAGGGGAATTTCATTGGACAAAAATAAAAAGTGACAGATATTATGGAGGAACTATGACACTATTATTTTGAGGTCCATGAACTACAAAAGTACTTTATTGCAACTCATCCGAATGATAAAACTTAAGAGTAGAATGGGCGGAGTAGCTCCGCGTTCCAAGCTCGGGGCTCGTCGAAATTATGCTCGACGTTGTAAAGACGGTACGCCCCATTGTGGAGGACCTTGGTGACTATGAAGGGGCCTTCCCAAGAAGGAGCAAGCTTGTGTGGTTTGTGCTGATCCACTCGGAGAACCAAATCTCCTTCCTGGAAGGCTCGACCTCTCACATTTCGGGCGTGGAAACGGCGCAGATCTTGTTGGTAGATGGTCGACCGGATCAGAGCCATCTCCCTTTCTTCCTCTAAAAGGTCGACTGCGTCCTGCCGCGCTTGTTCAGCTTCTGCTTCGTCGTAGATTTCAACTCGAGGAGCATTGTGGAGAAGATCACTCGGCAAGACTGCTTCAGCTCCATAGACCAAGAAGAATGGAGTTCTTCCGGTCGACCGATTAGGCGTGGTCCGCAGTCCCCAGAGTACAGATGGAAGTTCGTCGACCCAAGCTCCAGCCGCGTGTTTGAGATCACGCATCAGTCGAGGCTTCAGTCCCTTAAGAATCAGTCCATTAGCTCGCTCTGCTTGTCCATTCGACTGCGGATGGGCGACTGATGCGTAGTCGACCCGTGTGCCCTGGGAGTC
>NW_021200754.1:0-1484 GCF_002162155.2 Triticum dicoccoides
CGCCTCCGGCGACCGGCGCCGCCGCGGGACGCCGTCGCCGCCACCGCACCGGCCGCCGCCGTGCCGGACCCCGCCGCCCGTCCGCTCCTCGCCGCGCGCCCGCGCCTCCGGGGCCGCGCCCTCGCCCGCGGTCCACCTCGCCGGTCCACCTCGCCGCCGCCTCGCCGGCCTCCCCCTCCTCCACCGGCTCCGGCGAGCTCGAGCTCCGCCGCCGGCGCCGCCTCGGCTTCCGCGCCGCGATCCCGATCTGGATCCGGTCGCGTGAACAGTAAACCCTAACCCCGATTTTTTTTGCTAAGTCCTAAAAATTTTGATCCATGTTGCTCTGTTCGAGGTCCCGTAACTTTGCAACCGTAGCTCCGTTTTGGGCGTATGATATATCAAAATGTTCGTCTCGACATGTACATAATTTCATTCCATTGCATCATTTGCATTTGAGGTCATCTTGATACCCAAAATGCTGTTAGAAGGAGGCTTCGTGAGTTAAATTGCAGATCCGTTAGTTCATCATGCACTTTTGTCATTTTTGCTATATTTAATCCGTGCATGATATGCCTGTGCCCCTTTGGGATGTTTTGTGAAGCATTTTGTCTTCTTTCCAGAGGTGCCATCCATGCATTTTTAGGATGTGTGTGTTGTCTTGTGCAAGCTTGCGAAGTAGGGTACCTGAGATTGCAGATTTCAGGGACTTAGTGATTTTCGCTAAGTCTGGGATATTTTAGTTCATGATGCTATATGTCCAGCTTGTTTCCTAATGATCCGTGCCTCTTGTGAGGATGATCAGTAAGGGAGTTTTGATATTTATGTTATGATCTATCCATCCATGTCTTTGTTGGCATTTTTGGAGCGCTCTAGGTTGACTCAATCGAGCTCAACTTTTGCTTCGTTGTTAATCTGGGCAGATCGTCAACTTGTTTGCGATTCCGCCGATGCTACCGTTAGTGTTCCATGCATGCTATGCCTTCGTTCTTGCCATGTGTAGCTAGTACTTTGTGCCTTCTTGCTGGTTATATGCTTTCCTTGCCATGACTTGCACCGTAGTGAGTGCATCGAGCTCGTTTACATGCCTTCGTGCGTTAAATTTCAGCATGTCTCAGTTTTCACTAAGTCTGAAGACTGATTGTGTTCGAGCGATGTTCGTGAGCTCGGTAGAGTATTTTGTGAACCCTTTTGGCCCCAGGTCACTTTGGGTGTTTTATTAAGCTTGTTGAGTAGCTCCATGCCATGTTCTTACTTGTCATGTTCAGGTTCTCTATCATGTTGTTTTGCTGCTCCGAAGAGAGCTTCGTGATCTGAAATTTCAGACTAGTGTTAATTTCACTAAGTCTGAAATCTGTTTTGCATTTGCATTTTAGCCATGCTTGTTTGAACCTCTTAATGGATGAATTTGCCTATGGCTCAGTGCTAGTGTTTTGTCAACCATCTTGTGTACATCACTGCCATGTATTTTGTTTTCATGTTTGGTGGCTGTAGCATGTTCATTT
>NW_021200755.1:0-958 GCF_002162155.2 Triticum dicoccoides
TCGTACCCTTTACATGAGGATTCTTCCGCGGAAGAACAACTCATATTCGCCTTGTCACAGGGCGCCGAGCACAACCTGATGACCTATGAGGCGTACGATATCAACGGCTACACATTCTACACCGAGGCCAAGGACATGAAGAGCGATGGTTATCAGAACTCCGGGGTAACGATGGAATCCTACACCGGTAACGACAAGGACAGATACTACGGAAGGATCGAGGAGATCTGGGAGCTGAGCTACGCTGGAGAGAAGGTCCCGATGTTCCGTGTCAGATGGGCCAAGAATGTCATAAAAGAAGACCGGTATTTCACCACCATGGTTATACCCGAAGCCAAATCCAAGACCGCGGGCGCAAACGTCACCGCGAAAAATGAGCCATGGGTACTGGCTTCCCAAGTGGACCAATGCTTCTTCATTACCGACCCGCCAAAGCCCAGTCGTGTTGTCGTGAGGAGAGGCAAAAGGAAGATCATCGGAATGGATGGAGTAGCCAATGAGCAAGACTTCGACAAGTACGGCGACCCGAGGATTGAACATGACGACCATGATGAAGTAGCAGCATACACCACAAGAAGAAGCAGGACCACCCTACCTAAAGGACGTCTGTTCCACAGAAGAACTCCATTTGCGAAAAAGAAGGGCAAGAAGATTGTGAACAGATAGCTAGCTAAGATCGATTGTATTTAAATCGTAGCCTTCATTTCTCGATTGTATTTCATGGGTACTTTTTCAACTATCATGAATATTTTTAAATTTCATGGACACTCGATCTCGATCCCCCTCCATCTCGATCGCTATCCCACCTTGCCAGATCCGGCCCCCCTCGCCGCCGAGCACCCCCCAGTCCACCGGCCGCCGCCGCCGACCCCCCGCACCCTCGATTCCCCTACCCAACCGCCGCCGCCGACCCCCCGCACCCCGCGCACCGTCTTATAAAAAAAATTAGTATCAAACA
>NW_021200756.1:0-1198 GCF_002162155.2 Triticum dicoccoides
TGGTTTCAATATTATGATTATGTGTATCACTACGATCGAGATCCAACAAACTATTTTCATTGGGTGTGTAACCATATAAGGTTCTATTCATGTAAACAGAACAACAATTTATTCTCTTACTTAAATGAATAATCGTATTACAATAAACATGATCAAATCATATTCATGCTCAACGCAAACACCAAATAACACTTATTTAGGTTCAACACTAATCCCGAAAGTATAGGGAGTGTGTGACGATGATCATATCAATCTTGGAACCACTTCCAACACACATCGTCACTTCACCCTTAACTAGTCTCTGTTTATTCTGCAACTCCCGTTTCGAGTTACTAATCTTAGCAACTGAACTAGTATCAAATACTGAGGGTTTGCGATAAACACTAGTAAAGTACACATCAATAACATGTATATCAAATATACTTATGTTCATTTTGCCATCCTTCTTATCCGCCAATCACTTGGGGTAGATCCGCTTCCAGTGACCAGTCCCTTTGCAGTAGAAACACTTAGTCTCAGGCTTAGGATCAGACTTGGGCTTCTTCACTTGAGCAGCAACTTGCTTGCTGTTCTTCTTGAAGTTCCCCTTCTTCCTTCTGCCCCTTTTCTTGAAACTAGTGGTCTTGTCTACCATCAACACTTGATGTTTTTCTCGATTTCTACCTTCATCAATTTCCGCATTACGAAGAGCTTGGGAATCGTTTCCGTTATCCCTTGCATGTCATAGTTCATCACGAAGTTCTACTAACTTGATGATGGTGACTAGAGAATTCTGTCAATCACTATCTTATCTGGAAGATTAACTCCCACTTGATTCAAGCGATTGTAGTACTCAGACAATCTGAGCACATGCTCACTAGTTGAGCGATTCTCCTCCATCTTTTAGCTATAGAACTTGTTGGAGACTTCATATCTCTCAACTCGGGTATTTGCTTGAAATATTAGCTTCAACTCCTGGAACATCTCATATGGTCCATGACATTCAAAACGTCTTTGAAGTCCCGATTCTAAGCCGTTAAGCATGGTGCACTTAAACTATCAAGTAGTCATCATATTGAGCTAGCCAAACGTTCATAACGTCTGCATTTGCTCCTGCAATAGGTCTGTCACCTAGCGGTGCATTAAGGACATAATTCTTCTGTGCAGCAATGAGGATTTAACCTCAGATCACGGATCAAATCCGCAACATTGCTACTAA
>NW_021200757.1:0-2535 GCF_002162155.2 Triticum dicoccoides
TTTCCTTTTTTTCTCTTTTTTTCTCTATCTTTTTTTTCTCCCTCTTTCCAAGACAAACTAGATAAGATGCAGATTGGATCAGGCGAAGATGTGAATGACCTCAACTATGATTATGACAATGAACAGTGCATAGCACGTGGTGGAAATTAATAGATGGGATGGTGGACAGCGGAAGGGATAATGATGCAGCGGCGGCGTGACTAATGTGAACAGAACTCGAAACTCTAAAGGAACTAGACACTAAGACCAGCAACTGACACGACGATGCAACCGATAATTCAACTATGCAAGCAATGAATAGAAAATTGCAAAGGCTCAGACTGGCTTGGATAAAGGATGAACAGATCTAACTTTTTTTTGTGGCTTTTTCTTGGACAATAGGTAAGAAAAAAAATCTAATCTAGGAAAAACTGGAAATTCTCACTGAGCAACCTGAAAACTGATACCACTTGATAGAGGCGGGGTGTCCCGATCTTTCGATGAGATGATAACTGTCGATTTGGTGGAGACGACTTTGACGATCCGACTACAAACGTGCACGACGTTGCGCCTTAGCAATCGCTAAACCAACTCCGAGAGGCTATTGACCACGCCGGAGCACAATCAACCTGACCACGAAGGTCTATTCCTGCAAGCAATCGAAGAACAAGCAAGAATATGATAAAAGCAATCTGAATATTGCGAGTATATATGAAGTATTGATAAAGGTGGGGATCCGTAAGCGGTCTTGGTCTGGTCGTTGGACACAAACGAAGTACACGAAGTTGCAATGGCTAACTTTTAACTAAACAAATCCCAAGGAAAAGCTACTAGATGGATCTACTTATATAGGAGCAAGGGGTGGCGGCCAAGGAGGTGGGAGGACGTCCCAAGGCAGCCTAAAACTAAATCTCGGTCGTACAAGGCCAATGGGCCCAAGTGGAGGTGATGTAACACCTTTGGACTTGTAGTTTGACTCGGATTCTGCTGCAGCATCAGATTGTTTCGTCCATAACTCAACGCTCCGGACGAATTTGAAGGTGATTCCAATTGGGTTGGAAAGTGCACGAAATCTAGTTTCCAACAAAAAAAGAATCACCCAATTTGGAGTCCGTATGAAAAACTTGTGTGCGTTTTGAGTCAGGTATGTCTGTGCAGTCCGAATCTGAATCCAGAACGTGAGAGACTTGGACTCTATCTTCTCTTGGGCCAAAAGTGACGTGAGAGAACTTTTTGGACATCAAATAAACATCTCTTTCTTCCTTATCTTCATATGTGGATTGTACAAATGTCCCATACACCTGCAATTAGAAAAAACACAAAAGTGTGTGAAGTATTTTTGTTCTGGATAACATAAATAGATTATTGAATAGTTTGCACTAGAAATCACCTGACAAATATGCATATATGCAATATTTTTGGTCATATCCAAGGTAGTCATGTCCTCATCATCACCACCGCATCATCATCGTCGCTGTTGCCATATACCACCACCACATATTCACCGCCAATCCGAATCCATATACGCCACCACATATCCGCCGCCATCACGCCAATCCGAGTTCACCTGCAACATATATCCGCCACTTGTCCGTGTTCCACCAGATTCATCTCCGCCACCAGTCCGAGTTCCACCAGATTCATCTCCGCCACCAGTCCTAGTCCGAGTCCAGTAATTGTTGCATTGTTCTCGATTTCCAGATCATGCAATACTCCGAGTCGTGACAGAGAAGGACTCCCCAACTTCCGAGCCATCCGCAGAAAAAAATAGTTCCAATTTCAAAAAAAAAAGTCTGGAAAATCCTGGCTAGGCAGTTTTTAGACCATTTGTAGACTTTTTCGAAAAAAATATGTTGCGGAGCAAAAAAAAAAGAGGAAAAAAAGTGCAAAAAAAAAGAGAAAAAAAAATTCAGAGTGTGCTCCTCCCTTGTTTACGTGCCGCGCCGTGATTTTGTTGGTGTTCTAGGCTCGCATCTCTAGCACAGTCTAGCCTAGGACCAGCACAGTACCGTCGTTGAGCGTTTATTCAACTTTGCATCTCTGAATTGATTATTGCTGACCCTTTTTGCTACCATATTATAAGCCTTCCCAGCTCCACATACATCTACGTCGTGCGTTTGACTCTCCCTGGTAATCGCTCTATCCAAGCTTTGAGAGTTTTGACTACAACGGTTGCCGATCACCGCCTGTTGCTGGGTAAGAACTGGTAAGAATTTGAGATTTGCTTGACGGATTTGTGACACCCACCACCACCACTTGTTCGTAGTCTGTAGGATCATATTCTTGTGTGTTTCTATTGCTGCTAACCATGCCAGGATCACAAGCCGACGAGATTGACTGGGAGAATTTATCGAACAAGGAGCTTCATGATAAGTTTCAGCAAATGATGACTGAACAGGTGCAAGATGTGCTGAACAATTTTGAAGAGGCCATGGAGAAGATCACTAGCCTTGAGAAGACGTTCGAAACAAAGCTCGATAACAAGTTTAATGAATTGCTCGCGCGTCTTCCACCACCACCACCCGCTGCACCTAACGCACCTCTCCAACAACAACA
>NW_021200758.1:0-986 GCF_002162155.2 Triticum dicoccoides
CCGTCTTCTCCTTGGCCATGGTCGCCGGCGAGATGCGCGAAGGGAAGTGGTGCGGGGGCGAGAGCGAGCACGCTGAGCAGGGAGGAAGGAAGCAGAGAGAGAGGGAGAATGCTAAGGCGCAGCACAGAAATCCTCGCCGGGCACATTTATAAGGTCCCTTCCGAGTGGATGACAGGTGGGCCCGGTCGATCTAATCATATCTGGAACAGTTATGCAGACGGGATACGTGGCGAAAAAGGCGGCGCGGAGATCGAGGCGTCCATGCCCCGTCCCATCCGAACGCCGCGGTCCGCCCCGCTTCGCGCGCGCCCCAAAATTTCGCATCCCGCGGAATCCGCGAGCAACAAATCAGTCTGTCAGGCGCGGTGTTTCCGGCGATCCGTCGCTCGGAGATCATCGAAGCCTGAAAGATCACTCGACGCAAAAACAGAATGGATCAAGTCGACTGAAGGCAAGTTGTTTCCTGTCGACAAAGGGATTCTTTGGTCCAGAACAGCGCACAACCGGAGCACAAAGATTAATCGGAAACGACATCAACTCCTTCTTCACTCGAAGCCTCAATCCATTCGGGGGCTAATGATGGGGTTATGTACCTAGGGTAGGGTCATGGACCTGATCCAAATAACTTACCCCAGGACATCCTTAGAAGAGGTCGCCTTCCAGTCGACCAACGAGGATTCACTCGACTGGCCTGAAGGACTCGACCACGAAGACCCACTCGACCACCAGGAGGTCAAGAGGCACTCTGCACTGCAACGGCCTGTAATCAAGTAGACTTTATGATAGTAAAGGCCTTTATGTGGGGCGTTACCAGTAACGCCCCAGACTTAACTCACCTTAAACCCTCTCCTACGTGGGCTGGCTGGGGTCCTGGCGCACTCTATATAAGCCACCCCCCTCCACAGGCAGAGGGGTTCGGCACCTTGTAATTCATACATTCATAATCCACTCGACCGCCTCCGGGCTCCGAGACGTAGGGCTGTTAC
>NW_021200759.1:0-1192 GCF_002162155.2 Triticum dicoccoides
ATATTGAAGAAGTTCAATATGGATCAATCCAAGAAGGGGTTCTTGCCTGTGTTACAAGGTATGAAATTGAGCTCAGCTCAATGTCCGACCACGGCAGAAGATATAGAAGAGATGAGCGTCATCCCCTATGCCTCAGCCATAGGTTCTATTATGTATGCCATGCTGTGTACCAGACCTGATGTAAACCTTGCCGTAAGTTTGGTAGGAAGGTACCAAAGTAATCCCGGCAAGGAACACTGGACAGCGGTCAAGAATATCCTGAAGTACCTGAAAAGGACTAAGGAAATGTTTCTCGTTTATGGAGGTGACGAAGAGCTCGTCGTAAAGGGTTACGTCGACGCTAGCTTCGACACAGATCTGGATGACTCTAAGTCACAAACCGAATACGTGTATATTTTGAATGGTGGGGCAGTAAGCTGGTGCAGTTGCAAGCAAAGCGTCGTGGCAGGATCTACATGTGAAGCGGAGTACATGGCAGCCTCGGAGGCAGCACATGAAGCAATATGGGTGAAGGAGTTCATCACCGACCTAGGAGTCATACCCAATGCGTCGGGGCCGATCAAGCTCTTCTGTGACAACACTGGAGCTATTGCACTTGCCAAGGAGCCCAGGTTTCACAAGAAGACAAGGCACATCAAGCGTCGCTTCAACTCTATTCGTGAAAATGTTCAAGATGGAGACATAGAGATTTGTAAAGTACATACGGACCTGAATGTAGCAGATCCGTTGACTAAACCTCTCCCTAGAGCAAAACATGACCAACACCAGAATTCCATGGGTGTTCGATTCATCACAATGTAACTAGATTATTGACTCTAGTGCAAGTGGGAGACTGTTGGAAATATGCCCTAGAGGCAATAATAAAAGCATTATTATTATATTTCCTTGTTCATGATAATTGTCTTTATTCATGCTATAATTGTGTTATCCGGAAATCGTAATACATGTGTGAATAACAGACATCAACATGTCCCTAGTGAGCCTCTAGTTGACTAGCTCGTTGATCAACAGATAGTCATGGTTTCCTGACTATGGACACTGGATGTCATTGATAAACGAGATCACATCATTAGGAGAATGATGTGATGGACAAGACCCAATCCTAAACATAGCACAAGATCGTATAGTTCGTTTGCTAGAGTTTTCCAATGTCAAGTATCTTTTCCTTAGACCATGAGATCGTGTAACTCCC
>NW_021200760.1:0-922 GCF_002162155.2 Triticum dicoccoides
GTCCCGATCTGGTTCAGGGGAAGCGAGAGGAGCGAGGGTGAGGAGGGATGGGGATCGATCCCGATCCAGGGGAATCGGGGGAGGGAGTGGAGCGAGTGGGGGGTTAGGGTTTCGGTTTAGTGGGGTTATGGGGGAGTGGGGGCCGGTCTGGGCCAGTGGGCTGGTCCAGTTGGGCCACGGCCCAGGGAGGGGGTCTTCCATTTTTTTTCTGTTAGCTTTAGGTTTTAGTTCTTTTTTTTTTCTCTTTTGTATTGTTTTCTGTTTTTGTGTTTTCTTTTATTTCTCATTTTAGTAAGATACTACAGTGGCACCAAAAGAGAGTTTGCAAACTAAGCCACAGCCACAAACCACTTAGCACCGAAACAAAATAGGTTTGAAATTGTTTAACATTTTGAAAGCATACAAATAATTATTATTGTTACTTTTTTATTCATTTTATAGTGTTTAAACATTTTATAAAGGTGTGCTTTCTCCACCATAATTACCTATGCAATATTTGGTTCACTCCGAACATTTTAGTTTTAATATTTGAAAACTTTTATTCTTTGGTTGATTTTGAATTTGAATTTGAATCAGTTTCGAACTAACACGTGATTAGGAACAGTAATCGAGGTGACGTGGCATCATTAGCAGAGGTTCACTGTAGCTTAATTACCCGGGCGTCACAATTCTCCTCCACTACAAGAAATCTCGTCCCGAGATTTAAGCGGTGGAGTAAGGGGCGAAGGTGTTGGTAGCGAAAAACCTAACGAGTCTTCTCGGTCTTGGCTGCCCTTTCTAAGAGGTTGATCCACTTCGTTGATGTCTTCATTTCACTGCTTCTAGTCACCATGATCAATTGTCATCCTTTCTTCGGGACCTCCATCATACTTATGAATAGGTAAGGGGCAGCTTCTACAACGATAGGATTTTATAAGGGAAA
>NW_021200761.1:0-1319 GCF_002162155.2 Triticum dicoccoides
GCCGCCCCAGCTGCCCGACCCCGCCGCCGCCTGCCCCACCGCCGCCGCCGGCACGCCGCTCGCCGCCCGCCGCCGCCGCCTGCCGTCGCCGCCCACGCGCCGCCCCGCCCGCACGCTCGCCGAGGTTCACCGCCGCCTCGAAATCCGTGCCCTGTTTTTTTAGAAAACCGATCGGTTTTCCGTCGGTTTTTTTTAGATTCGGTTTTTTTAAATAGATCAGTTTTTCTGGTTTATTTAAATAGCGAGCGTTCGTCCGTTCGTTCGTTCTAGCGAACGTTCGTCGTTTTTCTTTTTCTCGGATTAAATCTGTGATTTTTCTGATCGCGATTCCTAATCCCATTTTCGTTTTAGTGTAACTTTTCGCTCGTTTATCGGAATCAGGCGATTCAAGCGCCTGGAGTGTCGAAACCCTCTATCCGTTTAACCAACTTAAACAATATTTTGCTACTGTAAAATTTGCGCTAGATTCAGATTAGTAGAATGAAGTTGTTTTCTTTCGCCGTTTGACTTTCGTTGCTTCGTTCGATTTGATTCTTTTTGCCAACCGGAGTTCTTGAGTTGAACCTTCTGGTTAGATCTCTTATTTGAGTTTTACCTGTGCATTAATTGAGTACTTATTGGATGTTTGTTTGTTTGTCTGCGATAGAATACCCGAAGTGCGCCGCTTGTTACTTCGAATCGCTAGGTTTCTCGGATCATCAGCAAGGCAAGTAACACTTTGATCATACCTTTTCTACTACCCAGTTTTATTGCATTAGATCAACCCTCACACATTGCATGGTTAGGATCTAATTAAATTGTGGGATGGGAAGTAGATGAGGTAGTACCTATTACCTATTTATTATCAAACCTTTGGGAGTTACTTCTACGTTTGCTTATTATGCCATGCTATGCTAGTAGACGTGGATTGGGTGAGTGATATCCATGACAGATGTGAGTTTGGTTAATTAATGGTTTATCTAAGGTGGCAACTTAAACACACATCTAGGTGGATTGAGGCACCTGGGTATTCCAGGACTTGCCTTTTTTCTTTTGGACTGCCACCCAGGCTCAAAGGGATCATGAGACTATTCATACTAGAAACTTCCGTGTGCAGCCACAAGCTATTATGGGCTCTAGCATAGTTGACTAAGTCGTGAGAACTCTTACAGTGGTAGACTAGCAGATGTAGGGGATGTAGGTGGTACGGTCTACCCGATCGTAAGGTGCTAGTGCTTCTGAAAGACTATGTCTCGGTCATCCGTCTTCTCAAACACCCAGTAGTGCGAGAAACTCAACGGAGGCGATCGAGTCTTGTGGGGAAAAGTGCGCAAACCTCT
>NW_021200762.1:0-749 GCF_002162155.2 Triticum dicoccoides
GATCGTGGGGGAAGTGGGGGGGTGTCGGGCTAGGGTTCGGTCGCCCAGGGGGTTATGGGGGGGGACCGGGGTGGGCCGGCCTGGCCGGCCTGGTGGCCAGCTGGGCCGCGGTCCAGGGGGGGGGCTTCTCTTTCTCTTTTTTTTGTTAGTTTTGTTTTCTGTTTTTTTTATATACTTTGCTTTCTCTTAGTTTCCTATTATTTTAGTTTTAGTAAATTACCAAAGTGGCACCTAAATAGGATTTTACAAATTATGCCACTGCCACAATAGTTTAATATTTATAACAATTTAGTTTTGAAAATGTTTATTATTTTTAAAGCATTAAAATAATTGTTTTTGCTACTCTTTTATTCATTTAACAGTATTTAAACATTTTATAAAAGTGTGGTTTCTCCACCATAATTATCTATGCAATATTTGGTTCACTCCGAACATTTTAGTTTTAATATTTGAAAACTTTTATTGTTTGCCTATTTTTGAATTTGAATTTGAATCGGTTTCGAACTAACTCGAGATTAGCAACTATAAACGAGGTGACGTGGCACCATTAGCAGAGGATCACTGTAGCTTAATTACCCGGGCGTCACAATTCTCCTCCACTACAAGAAATCTCGTCCCGAGATTTAAGCGGTGGAGTAAGGGGCGAAGGTGTTGGTAGCGAAAAACCTAACGAGTCTTCTCGGTCTTGGCTTCCCTTTCGAAGAGGTTGATCCCTTTCGTTGATGTCTTCATTTCACTGCTTCAAGTCA
>NW_021200763.1:0-2445 GCF_002162155.2 Triticum dicoccoides
TTTCAAAGTCGGCGAGTCGACCCTCGAAGTCGACATGCATTTCGCGGCGACCCTCACGGTGACCCCATGTAGCGAACCTGTCGAGGTGCCTGTTGACGGGCAGACCAACGGGGTTCTCGATGCCTAGATAATTCGTGTAGTAGGAGATGCAATCTTCGGTCAGAAAGCCCCTGGCTATGCTTCCCTCTGGGCGTGACATGTTGCAAACGTATCCTTTGATGACACCATTCATCCTTTCGAACGGCATCATGCTGTGCAGGAACGTCGGCCTGAGTTGGATGATATCCTCCATGATATGGACCAGAAGATGCACCATAACGTCGAAGAATGTGGGCGGGAATTACATCTCAAGCTCGCATAGTATCACCACGGTCTCTTCCTGTAGCCTTCTAAGTTGCCTCACGCCAACCGACTTCCGAGAGATGACGTCGAAAAAGTTGCATAGGCCAAATAGCGTTTCACGGACGTGCGCGTCCATGATCCCACGGATTGCAACTGGAAGTATCTGTGCCATCAGCATATGACAGTCGTGAGACTTCATCCCGCTGAACTTCTGCTTCGCTGGGTCTAGTTATCTGCTTATCTTCCCCGCGTAACCGTAAGGAAGTTTTACTCCTACGAGGCAGGTGAAAAATGATCGATCTCCTCCTGACTTAGAGTGAAGCACGCGGGAGGGTAGTCATTTCCGGTCTTCTTGGCCTTTTTGCCTTTGCGACGACTTTTCATGTCCTGCTTCGCCTCATCATCATCATCATTAGCGTGAAGCTCCTCCCTGATGCCCATTGATTTCAAGTCTTCCCTTGCTTTCGGCCCATCTTTGGTCCTCTCTGGCATGTTCAGCAGGGTACCAAGCAGACTCTCGCACACATTCTTCGTGATATGCATGACATCAAGGCTGTGAGGCACGCGGTGGATCTTCCAGTACGTCAAGTCCCAGAAAACAGACCTCGTTTTCCATACCTTCAGCAGCGGCCCTGGCGCCTTTCGCTTCTTTCCTGGCTCTGGCACCGTTTTCTTCTTTCCCGGCAGTGGGCAATCTTTCCAATTTTTCAACAGCTCGTCTATTTCCTTGCGCCATCGCGAAGGAGTACTAAGAGGCATTGATTTCACAAGACTCAACATCATTAAGAGGATCAACTGGAGTACTAAGGAAATTATTATTATTGGTATTGGAAAAGTCACACAATTTGGTATTATCTTGCGCCATCGCGACCAGCAATCCAACGCACAAGCAAACAAAAAGGCAAGCGAAAGAGAGAGGAGATTGGGAAAGAGAGGGCGAATAAAACGGCAAGGGTGAAGTGGGGGAGAGGAAAATGAGAGGCAATCGGCAAATAATGTAAATGCGAGGGAGATGAGTTTGTGATGGGTACTGGTATGTCGTGACTTGAGCGAAGACCTCCCCGGTAACGGCGCCAGAAATCCTTCTTGCTATGTCTTGAGCTTGCGTTGGTTTTCCTTAAAGAGGAAAGGGTGATGCAGCACAGTAGCGTAAGTATTTCCCTCAGTTTTTGAGAACCAAGGTATCAATCCAGTAGGAGGCTCCTCAAAAGTCCATTGCACCTACACAAACAAACAAGAACCTCGCAACCAATGCGATAAAGGGGTTGTCGATCCCTTCATGACCACTTGCGAAAGTGAGATCTGATAGAGATAATATGATAAGATAAATATATTTTTGGTATTTTATGATATAGATTGGAAAAGTAAAGATGAAAATAAAAGTAGATTGAAAGCTCATATGATAAGAGATAGACCCGGGGGCCATAGGTTTGATTAGTGGCTTCTCTCAAGATAGCATAATTATTAAGGTGGGTGAACAAATTACTGTTGAGCAATTGATAGAAAAGCGCACAGTTATGAGATTATCTAGGCATGATCATGTATATAGGCATCACGTCCGTGACAAGTAGACCAAAACGATTCTGCATCTACTAGTATTACTCCAAACATCGACTGATATCCAGCATGCATCTAGAGTATTAAGTCCCTGAAGAACAGAGTAACGCATCAAGAAAGATGACATGATGTAGAGGGATAAACTCATGCAATATGATATAAACCCCATCTTTTTATCCTCGATGGCAACAATACAATACGTGCCCTGCTGCCCCTACTGTCACTGGGAAAGGACACCGCAAGATTGAACCCAAAGCTAAGCACTTCTCCCATGGCAAGAAAGATCAATCTAGTAGGCCAAACCAAACTGATAATTCGGAGAGACTTGCAAAGATAACTTAATCACACATAAAAGAATTCAGAGGATATTCGAATATTTCTCATAGATAAACTTGATCATAAACCCACAATTCATCGGATCTCGACAAACATACCGCAAAAAGAGTTACATCGAATAGATCTCCAAGAATAGGAAGGAGAACTTTGTATTGAGAATCAAAGAGATAGAAGAAGCCATCTAGCTAATAACTATGGACCCGAAGGTCT
>NW_021200764.1:0-739 GCF_002162155.2 Triticum dicoccoides
GAGTGATTACAGAAATACTCGGTACATGTCGTCGCGCTTTCAGACAACCAAGGTTTGAACAAAATCTCAATGGATTCCGGTACCATGCTTCCCGACTGATCGAGGTATGTGTCTGTGAGGAGCAACTTGGTGACATTCGTTCATCTCTCGGGAGAGGTTTAACTCGTGATCTGAGTATGGGTGTGTCATTAAATCTGTGCGACCAGATTGACACATGGACTGTTCTCTTAGAGAGATGCCATTCTTATCCCGGAGGAACGTCAATACGAGTCGGTTTTAGATCCACACTTGTGAGTTTCACACTTTGAGTCCTAGAAGAAGGCTCAAAACAGGTCCACGGAGGAGCGTTAAACTCGCCTTATAGAATATTTTTTTGGAGTGATTTGGAGCTGGGCCTGCATCGAGTAACTGATTACTCGGAATTTCTTCACGCCTGGAACGTGTCTTTTTTGTTGTTTGGCCGTCACTCGGATTGGGCGGACCGTTCCGAGTGGATACCATTCCAGTGGGGGCACGCTGAGTGCACCCACTGGGTGTAGTTCCCGAGACTGCTGTCGACTGCGGGCAGTCGGCGGGAGTCATAGAGCCTGTCTTTTTGTTGTTGTTTGGCCGTCACTCGGGTTGGGCGGACCGTTCCGAGTGGATACCATTCCAGTGGGGGCACGCTGAGTGCACCCAGTGGGTGTAGTCCCCGAGACTGCTGTCGACTGCGGGCAGTCGGCGGGAGTCTTAGAGCCTG
>NW_021200765.1:0-1905 GCF_002162155.2 Triticum dicoccoides
AAATGTGGGAAGAATGCTTGCCTCATATAGAATTTGCTTATAATCGTTCATTTCATTCTACTACTAAGATGTGCCCTTTTGAAATTGTGTATGGTTTCCTACCTCGTGCACGTATTGATTTGTTGCCTCTTCCATCTTCGGAGAAGGTTAATTTTGATGCTAAAGAACGTGCTGAATTGATTTTAAAAATGCATGAGTTAACTAAGGAAAACATTGAGCGTATGAATGCTAAATATAAACTTGCTAGAGATAAGGGTAGAAAAAATGTTGTGTTTGCACCTCGAGATCTTGTTTGGTTACATTTGCGTAAGGATAGATTTCCTAATTTGCGCAAATTAAAGCTAATGCCACGTGCTGATGGTCCTTTTAAGGTATTAGAGAAAATAAATGATAATGCATATAAACTTGAGCTGCCTGCAGATTTTTGGGTTAGTCCCACTTTTAACATTGCAGATTTGAAGCTTTATTTGGGTGAGGACGATGAACTTTCGTTGAGGACGAATTCATTTCAAGAAGGGGAGGATGATGAGGACATCAATACCATTGTTACACCCACAGCCCCTGCTGCCATACATACTGGACCGATTACTAGAGCTCGCGCACGCCAATTGAATTATCAGGTACTTTCGTTTCTTGGTAACGATTTTAATGTTCATGAGAATATGATGCTGCCTAAATTGGATACATTTGTTTTGCTTACAAATGAAGGGCCTAGCTTGGGCAAGAAAGATGAACCTTGGAGCAAGTTCAAGCATGGAGATGATGGCATGCGCAAGGGGAACAAGAACAGAGTTACAAGTGATGATTCCAGGACTTTGAAGCCACCATAATGAGTGCATGAAGCATGGGACGAAATATACAAGATGCCACTTCATAAATTTCGTCCAGAGGCTATTTTAGGTGCCGCGTCAACTTATTATTGGGCCAGGCCCATGTATTTTCGAAGTACTTAAGTATAGGCTGTTTTTAGAGTCCGTATGTGTGGGGAAACAAGAGTTAGGGTTGGTTTTGGACCCCTCCACCAAGGCCCACGAAATTCCCCCTCTCTCCTCCATATATACAGCCCTTAGGGCATCGTTTAGACTTTGGGTTTTGTTTAGATTAAAAGTTTGCCATAGCTGCAACTTCGCGTAATTCGTTTGTGTTCAACAACCAGACCAAGATGTCATAGAACCCCACCTTGATCAATAAAGCTTTCATCTTATATTCGCAATATCCAGATTGCAATCTCAGTTTCTTGCTTGTTCTTCGTTTGCTTGCAGGAAACAGACCCTCGTGGTCAGGTTGATCGTGCTCCGGCGTGGTCAATAACCCTCGGAAGTTGGTTTAGCGATTGCTAAGGCGCGACGTCTCGCACGTTCGTAGTCGGATCGTCAAGGTCGACTCCCACAGAAAACGATAGCCACCATCTCATCGAAACATCGGGACACCTTTGCCTCTATCAAACCTAGCAAACGGTTAAAAAAACCCTAGCAAACCGTTGTTTGGCTATGTTACCGCTTTCTCAGCCCCTCTTATATGTTGCTAGTTGTTGTTGTGGTGTAGTTTATTCCATGATGAGACATATCATGGGATATCACAATATCTCTTATTTAATTAATGCATCTATATATTGGTAAATGGTGGAACACTTGGCCTTTTTGCCTGGTGTTTTGTTCCATTCTTGTCGCCCTAGTTCCCGTCATACTGGTGTTATGTTCCTTGATTTGCGTTCCTTACATGGTCGGGGTTTATGGGGTCCCCTTGATAGTTCGCTTTGAATAAAACTCTTCCAGCAAGGGCCAACTTTGGTTTTACCATTTGCCTAATAACAACTAAAATTTGCATGGGGGTAATTAACCCGATGATTCTTAATCAACAAACCGGACCATTGCTCCTCATGAGTGTTGGTCCAAAAGGGGTGGC
>NW_021200766.1:0-1131 GCF_002162155.2 Triticum dicoccoides
AAGGCATTGCTTACAAGGTTTTCAACACTAGGTTGATGTTCAGCATGAATCATGGGGGAGACTAAAATGCTGCTGATGGGCTCAACAACAACTCATCAGAATTTTCCATATTACCGGACTTCCACCATCATGTGAACACGGTGATAGCAATGGTCAGACCAAAAGATGTAATGGTGTATGCTCGAGGGATCAACCACGAGTAAGACAACATTACGAAAATCGTTGGTTCTGATTTGACTTGACGATAGCCCATACTCAAGTCAAAGTCTTGACAAGGCAATAGATCCAACAACTGATCACGAGGACCAATCAATGGAGATATCATCTTTCTTCAACACACACACACGCACAAAAGATATCCCTTAACATGAACTAAGTCAGACAAGCTTTTATCTTCCAACTCTCCAAGTTGTTGTTTAGCTTAACCAACTAGCTCAGGGTTTCCGACACAGATTCTTGGAGAAAGGGAGGCTTACAAGAAAACACCCCCCCCCTGTGGACCGCCTTTTCAGTTTTTTTTTAAAAAGATAAAAATGTCAAAAAAATAAAAGAATATAATTTGCCATGTGATATGTGGTCTAGCTGTTGAGAAAATTTACAAATATAAATTTCGACTTTATTTGTAAAATCTCTCTCGAAATTTGTAAAATGGGTATAACTTTTGCATACGAACTCGGATTAAAAAGTTTTATATATGAAAAATCATCTACTCGAAAAGTTACATCCAAATTTAACTGGGGGAACCCCGTTAAACATTTTCAGAATCCCCAAAAACCTAACACAAAAAAGTTACGGGGCTTTCAAGATCTAGAGGCAAAAAATTCAAAAAAAAGGTTTGGGATACTTCGTACGTATGTATGACCAATTTGGGATGATTCCAAGGGAAACAAAACAAACCTTTCTCAAATTCATTGCGGCAACTTACACCTAGTGCGCCTGAACTTGGAGAAAGACACTGCTTTCATCCAAGCATAAGCTTCATGAACGGAACACGAAGGCATTGCTTACAAGGTTTTCAACACTAGGTTGATGTTCAGCATGAATCATGGGGGAGACTAAAATGCTGCTGATGGGCTCAACAACAACTCATCAGAATTTTCCATATTACCGGACTTCCACCATCATGTGAAC
>NW_021200767.1:0-990 GCF_002162155.2 Triticum dicoccoides
CAGATTAAATGAAGTTGGTTTGAATACAAGATTCAAGTTCAAACTCCATATGTGATTATTTAAATGCCCTTTAATTGATTTGTGCTAAACAGCAGCTATAAGTTGTTCTAACATGCATGAAAATGGTACAGATGGATTCCTTGAATTTTTCTGATAATTTTTCATATATAAATTATTTAATTTGGAGTTACGGTTAATTTTCTATGATTTATTAAAGTTTATACAATTTTCTGGAATTATAAATCATTTCCTAATTTATTTAATTCCAGAAATACTTTACTGCGTCAGCATGACGTCGGCATGACGTCAGCAAGTCAACAGGGGCCGGTCAGGGTCAAACCTGACGTGTGGGGTCCACACGTCAGTGACACGGGGGCTAATCCCGCGTTGACTCGGGCTTTGACCCGCTACGGGGCCCGCTGTCAGTGTCTGTGGGGGGTGTTTAGCGTGGTCATTAGTGGCTAATGACAGCGCCACATCACTGGCCACCGGAGTTCGGCCGGCGGCGACCCGAAACGCGGCGGAAGTTCACCGGGGTTGCGCTACGGGCGGCGGCTGGACGCGCGAAGGGCACCAGAAGGTAGCCCATGCCCGTGCGCATCTAGGGGGGCCAACGGGAGGTGCGGGGGTGGCCGGGGTTCGCCTGAATGGAGCCTGAGGCGGCGGCCGGAGCTCGGGTGGGTACGGGGTTAGCGCTGCGGCTTGCAAACAAGCTAGCTGCCACGCTAGCGTTGCTCCACGGGTCGTTGCGAGTGCAACGGACGCACGCGCGGGGCCATTTGGTCACCGGGGCTTCGCTGGCGACGAGTCCGTGCGGCGGAGCGTCTCGGCTCCGGTAGAGGGGGCGGCTAGAGCTCGAAATCGGACTTGGGGTTAGGGGGAAACGAAGCAGGGACTCACGGGGATCGTGCAGGGAGGGTCAGCGAGCTCGGGGGCGCGCCGGAGTGGCCGAATCGACGAAGAAGATCCTCGGCGGCCGGCGAGGGGGAA
>NW_021200768.1:0-1211 GCF_002162155.2 Triticum dicoccoides
TTTCCTACGCGCACACAGGATCATGTGATGCATAGCAACGAGAGGAGAGTGTTGTCTACGTACCCAACGCAGACCGACTGCGGAAGCAATGACACGTCGTAGAGGAAGTAGTCGTACGTCTTCACGATCCAACCGATCAAGCACCGAAACTACGGCACCTCCGAGTTCGAGCACACGTTCAGCTCGATGACGATCCCCGGACTCCGATCCAGCAAAGTGTCGGGGAAGAGTTTCGTCAGCACGACGGCGTGGTGACGATCTTGATGAACTACAGCAGCAGGGCTTCGCCTAAACTC
Source organism: Triticum dicoccoides (assembly GCF_002162155.2). NCBI lineage: Eukaryota > Viridiplantae > Streptophyta > Magnoliopsida > Poales > Poaceae > Triticum > Triticum dicoccoides. The sequence goes on from NW_021200768.1 coordinate 297, forward strand.
CGCTACAGTATTATCGAGGAATATGGTGGCAGGGGGCACCGCACACGGCTAAGGAATCGATCACGTGGATCAACTTGTGTCAACTTGTGTGTTTAGAGGTGCCCCTGCCTCCGTATATAAAGGAGGAGAGGAGGGGAGGCTGGCCGGCCAAAGAGGGAGGCGCAGGAGAGTCCTACTCCCTCTGGGAGTAGGATTCCTCCCCCCAATCCTAGTCCAACTAGGATTCCTCGGAGGGGAAGAGAGAGAGGGGGGCCGGCCACCTTCTCCTAGTCCTAATAGGACTAGGGGAGGGGAAAGAGGCGCAGCCACCTTGGGCTGCCCCTTTCTCCTTTCCACTAAGGCCCATGATGGCCCATATGGCTCCCGGGGGGTTCCGGTAACCTCCCGGTAACCCGGTAAAATCCCGATTTCACCCGAAACACTTCCGATGTCCAAACATAGGCTTCCAATATATCAATCTTTACGTCTCGGCCATTTCGAGACTCCTCGTCATGTCCGTGATTACATCCGGGACTCCGAACAACCTTCGGTACATCAAAATGCATAAACTCATAATATAACTGTCATCGTAACCTTAAGCGTGCGGACCCTACGGGTTCGAGAACAATGTAGACATGACCGAGACATGTCTCTGGTCAATAACCAATAGCGGGACCTGGATGCCCATATTGGCTCCTACATATTCTACGAAGATCTTTATCGGTCAGACCGCATAACAACATATGTTGTTCCCTTTGTCATCGGTATGTTACTTGCCCGAGATTCGATCGTCGGTATCCAATACCTAGTTCAATCTCGTTAACGGCAAGTCTCTTTACTCGTTCCGTAATACATCATCTCACAACTAACATATTAGTTGTAATGCTTGCAAGGCTTATGTGATGTGTATTACCGAGAGGGCCCAGAGATACCTCT
>NW_021200769.1:0-909 GCF_002162155.2 Triticum dicoccoides
ATTATTGTGTCTCTTCGCCGTGAATTTTGCATGACCGACCTTGGCTCTCTTCATCATTTTCTTGGGATCGCTGTGTCTCATTCTTCCTCTGGCCTTTTCCTTTCTCAACGCCAATACGTGCTTGATCTTCTCTCTAAGGCCGGTATGACCGACTGCCACCCCTGCCGCACACCGGCTGAAACGGGTTCCAAGCTTTCCTCCGATGGTGAGCCCCTCTCTGATCCTACCCTGTACCGCAGCATCACCAGAGCTCTCCAATACATGACTCTAACTCGTCCTGAGATTACCTATGCCATGGAGCAAGCATGTTTATTCATGCATGATCCTCGCCTTCCTCACTATAATCATGTCAAACGCATCCTCCGCTACCTCAAGGGCACCCTAGATCATGGCCTTTCCATTAGACCATCCTCCCCAACTTCTCTCACAGCATACTCTGATGCAGACTGGGCTGGATGCCCGGATACTCGTCGATCCACTTCCGGTTATTGTGTGTATCTGGGTGATAATTTGATTTCATGGTCGTCAAAACGACAGCTCACTGTTTCCAGGTCCTCTGCCGAAGCTGAGTACAGGTCCATCGCTTATGCTGTTGCTGAAACCGTCTGGCTCCATCAACTCCTCACCGAACTGCACCGGCCACTTCACCAAGCTACCATCATCTACTGTGATAACATCTCTGTTGTTTACATGTCTTGTAACCCTGTGCAACATCGTCGTACCAAGCACATAGAGATAGATATACACTTTGTAAGGGAGAAGGTAGCTCTCGGTGATGTACGTGTTCTGCATGTTCCCACGAGCGCGCAATTTGCCGACATCTTCACCAAAGGACTGCCCACTGCTGCATTCGTCGACATCCGAGCCAGTCTCAATGTCGTCGAGCCAGACGCTGACACTGCGGGGGGG
>NW_021200770.1:0-2186 GCF_002162155.2 Triticum dicoccoides
ATCCGCATGGAGTCCGGCTGAGGTTTCCACATACGACCCCGAACGATGTGAACAGGGTTCCTGAGACACCAAACGGGTGACTCGGTACACCGTGCCACGGTGTATCTACCGCAACATAGCCCACCCCTAGGGTTAGCGCTACGCTCGGCCGCCAACACATAACCTACAAACACCAGAAACTAATTGCAACTCCTGGACAGAGTACTAGGGTGATTAAGAAGCCGAGAGGGTCAATTAAGGATCCCAATGCATGGTAGAAGCTGATTCTTAAAATCACACATACATATCTCAGTTCTTAGGGACGGCCTCAATGAAACAACCCACCATGTACTCCTACATGGCCTCTCATCGATACCTTTACCAAATCATGTTCAACACATCCCTCACATTACCGACATAATCATTTCACTCTAGCCCATCACCCAGATGAACCAGACCTGACACAACTCTAAGCATAGCAGGCATAGCAAGGTAGGAAACACATACATGGCTCAAACAACTCCTACACATGCTAGTGGGTTTCATCTAGTTACTGTGGCAATGACAGGTCATGCAGAGGATAAGGGTTCAACTACCGTAGCACACAGCAGTTTGAATCGCGTTGTCTTAATGCAGTAAACAAGAGCAGAAGCGAAAACATGGGTTTGCATCAGAATGATCAATGGGTTGCTTGCCTAATGTAGTGGTAGTAGGTTACTGCCCTTCAGTTGGATACTCGGAGATATCCTCGGAGGCAGAACCTACCACGAAGGATACACAGAACATAATCAACACATGACAATATGCAACAATATGGTGCATGCTATGACATGGCAAAATGATGTGTCATGCCTAATGCAATGTGAAACAAGTTGAAATGGGTCCATTTGAACCAAAGATTCAAATGGAAGTTAAAGTTCTTATGCATAAAAAGTGTATTAGCTTGTTTCACTTAAACAGCAAGGTTAAAGTGGTTTGTCATGCATGAAACCATTACAGATGGATAGATTGAATTTTTCTGATAATTTTTCATATATAAATTGTTTGATTTGGAGCTATGGTTGATTTCTATAATTTTTAGAAGTTTTGGCTATTTTCTGGAATTTCCTATATAAAAATAAATCCAGAAAAAGAATAATTGCGTCAGCACTGCGTCATTGTGACATCAGCGAGTCAAAGGCGCCAGAGCCAGTCAAACCTGACTGGTGGGCCCTGTCTATCAGTGACTCAGCTAACTAATAGGATTAAATTAGTACTAATCAACTGTCAATGGGGCCTGGGCCCACATGTCAGTGACCTAAACTAACTAAAATTAGTTAACAATAATCCTAAACTAATTAACAGGCCGGCCCCACCTGTCATAGGCTCAGGGGGGAAGTCAACCTGGGCCCACGCGTCAGTCCACGGTCAAAACGTGGTCAACTCGTCGGCGGCTTAACGCCGGCGACGACAGACGTGGCAGAGGTGCTCGGGTTTTGCCCACAGTCGACCAAATCGACTGCGGTTTGGTCCTACGAGTAGCTGGGGACAAACCGCAGCGTTTGGTGGTGGAGGTTGAGCTCGGGGAGGCCGGAAACGATGGCGGCGAGCACGTCCGCGGCGGCCGAAGTTTGGGCCTCGGCAGAAAACATGCTAGGTTGCACAACAGGACATTGGGGTGGCCGCGTTCGACTCGTGGGGATGTACTGAGTGCAGTGGTGAGCTCAGGTGCAAGCTTGCACGGCCGTGGCCACGGTGGCGACATGGCCGGCGGCGAGGAGCTATCGGCTCCGATGGCCATGGTGGTTAGAGGACACGGACGAGCGCGGGGAGAGGGGGAAACGGTGGTGGAGCTCACAGCGATCACGAAGAGGGGCTCGGCTTGCTCGGAGACGGCTTGGCGACGGCGAATCCATCGATGGAGTTCGGCGGCCGTGCTCGGGGAAGACGACTCGTGGCGGCGATGTGGGGCTCCCGCGGTGGCGTGGCTCGGGGTGGAAGGAAGAGGGGGTCGAGGCGGAGCCACTGGGCTAGTCAGAGAAGCGAGGGAGAGGCGGTGGCCGCGGTGAACATCGTCGGTGGCGACGAGCTGCGCTCGGCAGGGGATGGAAGAGAGCTAGAGGAGGGAGAGGGGCACGGGAAGAGTGGGGAAAGTGAGAGGGGGACGAGGGAGAGTGCGTGGCACTCGTAGACAACGTCCTGGGCGTCGGCAGAAGCAGGAGGTGGCC
>NW_021200771.1:0-1460 GCF_002162155.2 Triticum dicoccoides
GCCGATTCTGGCCCGTTTTGTGGACTATTAATCACTGTTTTGGGATCCGGAGTGATTTCCACGATTGGAAAACCCCAGGGTGCGTTTATGCGACGGTCATCAACACACAATTTTGGCTGATTCTGGCCCGTTTCATGGATTATTACTCACTGTTTTCAGGTCCCAAAGTGATTTCCACGACATACGAACCCTGGGGCGCTTTTACATGTCGGTCATCAACACTCACATTTTTGGCTGATTCTGGTCCGTTTCGTGCACTATTACTCACCGTTTTGGGGCCCCAGAGTGATTTCCATGATTGATGATTCTCGGGGTGCGTTTACGTGTCCGTCGTCAACACTCACAGTTTTGTCCAATTTTGACCCATTTTGTTGACTACTAACCATTTTGGGGTCCCAAAGCGGTTTCCATAGTTATTGAAGCCCAAGTTGCGCTTATGTGTCGGTCATCAACACTCGTAATTTTGGCCAATTCTGGCTCATTTCCTGGACTATTACTCACTGTTTTGATTTCCCAAAGTGAGTTCCTCGATTGACGATCCCCGGGGTGTGTTTACCTGTGCGTCGTCAACACTCACAGTTTTGTCCAATTCTGGCCGTTTTCATGGACTATTACTCATCGTTTTGGGGCCCCGAAGTGATTTGCATAGTTGTTGAACACCAGGGTGCGATTACGTTTTGGTCAACAACACTCGCAATTTTGGCCGATTCTGGCCCGTTTCGTGGACTGTAACTGACTGTTTGGGGTCCCAGAGTGATTTCCATGATTGACGAAGCCCAGGGTGTGATTACGTGTAGGTCATCAACACTCGCAATTTTAGCCGATTCTGGCCCGTTTTGTGGACTATTAATCACTGTTTTGGGATCCGGAGTGATTTCCACGATTGGAAAACCCCTGGGTGCGTTTATGCGACGGTCATCAACACACAATTTTGGCTGATTCTGGCCCGTTTCATGGATTATTACTCACTGTTTTCAGGTCCCAAAGTGATTTCCACGACATACGAACCCTGGGGCGCTTTTACATGTCGGTCATCAACACTCACATTTTTGGCTGATTCTGGTCCGTTTCGTGCACTATTACTCACCGTTTTGGGGCCCCAGAGTGATTTCCATGATTGATGATTCTCGGGGTGCGTTTACGTGTCCGTCGTCAACACTCACAGTTTTGTCCAATTTTGACCCATTTTGTTGACTACTAACCATTTTGGGGTCCCAAAGCGGTTTCCATAGTTATTGAAGCCCAAGCTGCGCTTATGTGTCGGTCATCAACACTCGTAATTTTGGCCAATTCTGGCTCATTTCCTGGACTATTACTCACTGTTTTGATTTCCCAAAGTGAGTTCCTCGATTGACGATCCCCGGGGTGTGTTTACCTGTGCGTCGTCAACACTCACAGTTTTGTCCAATTCTGGCCGTTTTCATGGACTATTACTCATCGTTTCGGGGCCCCGAAGTGAT
>NW_021200772.1:0-1107 GCF_002162155.2 Triticum dicoccoides
CGTTGGCACGCGGATAGGGAGGAGAAGAAGCGAGAAGATGACGCAAATGATCCGGAGATAGATAAAAAAGACAAGATGCTGAGTCACCCTAAGGATGCGAGCCAGTGGCAAGCATTGAACTTCGAATACCCAGAATTTGGGAACGATCCAAGGAACATCGTGCTGGGCGTGAGCACCGATGGAGTCAATCCGTTTGGCAGCCAGAGAAGCACACATAGCACCTGGCCTGTGTTTGTGTGGATGTACAACCTTCCCCCCTGGTTGTGCATGAAGAGGAAGTACATTCACATGAGTATGCTAATTGAAGGGCCGAAACAACCAGGGAACGACATCAATCTGTATCTGGGGCTGCTGAAAGAGGAGCTTGACACGCTGTGGAAAACGCCAGCCAATACGTGGGACGCCGCAGAGAAAGAATATTTCCCTATGAGAGCCGCACTGCTCACGACGGTGCACGACTATCTCGGTTACTGATATCTTGCGGGGCAGGTAGTCCACGGATTTTCTGGATGCGTAAGGTGCATGGATGACACAATGTATCGCCAGCTAGATAGAGATCCCGGGTCTTTGAAAACCGTGTTCATGGGACATCGAAGGTGGCTTCGCGACGATGACCCGTGGAGGAAACGCAAGGATCTGTTTGATGGTGAAACTGAACCCCGAAAACGCCCGTGTACGAGGAGCGGCGAGGAAATAGACAAGCTGTTGAAAAATTGGAAAGACTGCCCACTGCCGGGAAAGAAGCAAAAGGCGCCAGAGCCGGGAAAGAAGCGAAAGGCGCCAGAGCCGCTGCTGAAGGTATGGAAAACGAGGTCTGTTTTCTGGGACTTGCCGTACTGGAAGATCCACCGTGTGCCTCACAGCCTTGATGTCATGCATATCACGAAGAACGTGTGCGAGAGTCTGCTTGGTACCCTGCTCAACATGCCAGAGAGGACCAAAGATGGGCCGAAAGCAAGGGCAGACTTGAAATCAATGGGCATCAGGCAGGAGCTTCACGCTATATATGATGATGATGATGATGATGATGATGATGAGGCGAAGCAGGACACAGAAAGTCGTCGCAAAGGCAAAAAGGCCAAGAAGACCGGAAATGACTACCCTCCC
>NW_021200773.1:0-1355 GCF_002162155.2 Triticum dicoccoides
GATTTCTCTCAAGTGGAAGAGAAACTGGAGAAACAGAGTTGGGGTCGCTAAACATGATGGGGCGATCCTAGCTTTAGTGATACTAGATGACTTGTTGTGCCAATTGACGAAAATGGCGGAGTTACTCCAGAAGAAATGTATGGTAATCTATTCCCAAGGTTATCGACTTCAAAAGTAAGAAAGTTAGATCATCACAATATACATTTTAGGTGGTGAGTTATCGACATATTTATTCCAGGTAAGAATTGAAGCGAATCAGTAAGTGGGTGAGGTCGTACAAAATAAGCGGAGACCTCACGGCGGAGTTACGCCAGAAGAAATGTATGGTAATCTATTCCCAAGATCATTGACGTCAAAAATAAGAAAGATAGATGATGTAATAGACGTTTTAGGTGGTGAATTATGGGCTTATTTAATCCAGGTAACAATTGCAGCCAATCAATAAGCGGAGACCTCACTGGGTCATAAAAAAATAAGCGGAGACCTCACCGGGTCGTAAAAAATAGGTGGGGACCTCATCGGTTTGAAAAAATTAACCAACATGTTTTGTCACCGTGGATGTCTCGTCAGGCCTTGCTATAGAAAATGCATTGATTCATGGATGCATATGAAAGCAAGGCAATGCCTATTACACACGATACGCCACACAATGATTTTCCAAGCAGATGTGGATTAGCTTCTCAAGAGCAGCCTGTGTCATGTAGATCGTGCCCTCTATTTAGCTTCTCAAGAGCAGCCTGTGTCGTAGAAGATCGTGCTCTCTATTTGAAGCAGCAATATGTACTAGAGTGAATATACCCATCATTTATGCATCCAATTGAATTAATTTACGATTTCGCTCAAGTGGAAGTGATAAGGGAGAAAGAGAGTGGTGGTCGCCATATACGATGGGTGATCCAATCTTTTGTAATACTAGGTGACCCGTTGCGCCAATTGGCGCAAATGATGTAGTTATGCCATAAGGAATGTATGGTAATCGATTCCCAAGATCATTGCCTTAAAAAATTAGAAAGCGAGATCATCATAATATATGTTTTAGGAGGTAAAATGTCCACATATTTATTCCATGCAAAAAGTAATAAAAATATTGTGTCACGTTACATGCCTTGAAGTTTGAACACATAGCCATTGTTTATCAATTTCTCTATAGAGGAAGAGGATCACAATAAAAACATATGTGATAATAAAAATGAGAGACATAGGGAATTTGAAAGGATCAAAATAACACTGAGATACTAACATCACTAAGTCCATGGTCGGCAACAACACCTTACATGGAATCTAGTACATAACTTAGACATGTGATATGTTTGTAAGATGCTTTGGCATGGCTCCCCGAGAAGCCAAAGTTTATA
>NW_021200774.1:0-1072 GCF_002162155.2 Triticum dicoccoides
CCGAGGCTATTTTAGGTGCTGCGTCACCTTATTATTGGGCCAGGCCCATGTAATTTCGAAATACATAAGTATAGGCTATTTTTAGAGTCCGTATGTGTGGGGAAACAAGAGATAGGGTTGATTTCGGACTCCTCCACCAAGGGCCACGAAATTCCCCCCTCTTCCTCCATATATACAGCCCTTAGGGCATCGTTTAGACTTTGGGTTTTGTTTAGATTAAAAGTTCGCCATAGCTGCAACTTCGCGTACTTCGTTTGTGTTCAACGACCAGACAAAGGCGTCACAGAACCCCACCTTGATCAATAAAGCTTTCATCTTATATTCGCAATATCCAGATTGCAATCTTTGTTTCTTGCTTGTTCTTCGTTTGCTCGCAGGAAACAGACCCTCGTGGTCAGGTTGATCGTGCTCCGGCGTGGTCAATAACCTCTCGGAGTTGGTTTAGCGATTGCTAAGGCGCGACGTCCTCGCACGATCGTAGTCGGATCGTCAAAGTCGACTTCCACCAAAGCGAAATTCACCATCTCATCGAAAGACGGGACACCTTTGCCTCTATCAAAGTGTGAGGAAAAAAAAGAGAGAAAAAAAACAAAAAATCGGCACAAACTTTTTCAGAGGAAAGTTGGAGACAAAGTTGTTGATATATCCTGCTTGGCTGTTGTTTCACCTCATTATCTTTACTGCCGTTGTGATATTCACTTATATCTTGCTGTCCAGAGCTACTTAGTATCCTTCATTGATGCTCGTTGTGCTACGACGTGACCTCATTAGTGTTCTAGGCTCGCTTGTATAGTTCGGTCTAGCCTAGGACCAGCACAGTACCGTCGTTGAGCGTTTATTCAACATCGCATCTCTGAATTGATTATTGCTAATCTTTTGCTACCATATATAGCCAACCCAGCTCCACAAATTTCTACACCGTGTATACGTACGTTCCCCTGGCAATCGCTTTACTCAATATTCGGAGTTACTTGACACCGCTGGTTGCCGATCACCGCCTGCTGCATGGTAAGAACTTGTAAGACATTGATATTTGCTTTACTGTGAGCGTTTTACCACCACATCCTAGTAG
>NW_021200775.1:0-1275 GCF_002162155.2 Triticum dicoccoides
ATATGACCCCGCTCGACTTCTTATTCACCCTAGCTCTCTGTCTAGGAGTTGCAAGTAGTTTCTGGTGTTTGTAGCCTACTGGAGGCCGTGGACAGCGCTGACCGTAGGGGTGGGCTGTGATGCGGTAGGTACGTGGCCGGGTGTACCGAATACCCGTTAGGTATCTCGGGAACCCTGTTCACATCGTTCGGGGCCGTATGGGAAACCTCGGCCGGACTCCCTGCGGATGGAACCTGAATAGGCGATAAACCTGGACTAGAGGCTTAAGTGTTTAGGTAGGTCGTGGTCTACACCCACGTCGGCTTTCGCTTGAAGTCTGCCGAGCACATATCGTGTGCAGACGCTAAGTGGTGGAAACATGTATGAAGAAGTACACCCCTGCAGGGTTATCATGATCTATTCGAATAGCCGCGTCCGCGGTAAAGGACTACTTGGTTGCCTATACAGTTCATAGACAAGTAAATGGAAACTTCTAAAAGCCTCAAGATAAGTGTGAGTGCCGAGGATGGCTCTTTCGTAGGAAGACGGAGGTGGATCCTCGGTAGTGTATTGAAGTGGTGAGTAGTGGACTCGTGTGCGCAAAACTATTTCAAGTTGGAGTATCGTAGGATAGTCTAGCCAAGAGTCAAAGCTGGCTTGCTGCAATAACTCCACCAACCCTTCTTGATAATATGCATGTATGTAGGATCTGATGTAAGTCTTGCTGAGTACCTTTGTACTCATGTTGCTATAATCTACATTTTTATAGAAGACGCTGCAACCCCTTCTGATGGGTTCTATGTAGACGTTGACATCAACGAGTAGGCTAAAGACCCAGGTGGTGACCTTGAGCTTGTGAAGGACCTTGTAGTATAGCTAGGCTTCCCAAGCCTCTTTTATTTTACTAGTTGTCTGTACTCAGACAAGTTACTTCCGCTGCTGGTTTGTATGACTGTATGACTTGTATGTTGGGTCGTGAGACCCGTACCTTCGTGTATGTTGTGTATGGCTCCCTGAGCCTTAAATAAAGTACTTGTGTCGTAGAGTCATGTTGTGATGCTTCGTTGTATTTGCACATATCGAGCATATTGTGTGTATGATTGAAATGCTTGGTATGTGTGGGATCTGACTATCTAGTTGTTTATCTTTAGTAGCCTCTCTTACCGGGAAATGTCTCCTAGTGTTACCGCTGAGCCATGGTAGCTTGCTACTGCTCTGGAACACTTAGGCTGGCCGGCATGTGTCCTTCTTCGTTCCTGTGTCTGTCCCTTCGGGGAAATGTCACGCTTTGAGTAC
>NW_021200776.1:0-1476 GCF_002162155.2 Triticum dicoccoides
ATCCGTGGGTAAGCGTGGGATTGGCCAAGCAAAGCGCACCGCAAAAGAGAGAGAGGGGGAGAGGAGCAGACGAGACGAGAGGAAAGGGAAAAAACCACCAAACAAATCCCCCGTAGCCGCCGCTTCCCCATCCCAAGTTCCCAACCCACGCCATTCCACCTCCACCTCCACCTCCACCTCGAAGCGCCGCTGCCAACCACCACATCCCCGGTTTCCACCGGAGTCCCTCCTCTCCAGCTATTGGTCAACCACCCTACCCCGTCTCGCGGATCCTCTCCATCGCCGCTGGTGGTGGTTGCCGATCGAGCTCCGGGGCCAAATCCACCATCCACGGCGACGGCCTCCCCGTTCTCCTTCCCGTCCGGCGCTGTCCCCGACGAGCCCACTTTTTCCCGATGGTGGACGGCGTGCCTCTCAATGGATGCCTGCTGCTCACGCGGAGGATTCGTCTCCTCCTCCACGATGGCTGCTTATCCTTCCCTCCATCGCGGCCGCTGCACATGGTGAGTTTCAGTTTCTCTCTCTCCCATTCCCCCACATCTAAATCTGGAGCACGCACGAGTTGCATCTGTACCCACAGGATTCACATCACTTCACTGCCTGCTTGTTTGTTTGGTCGTTCAATCTGTATGTGCGTGCGTCCTCAAAATCCAATCTGGCTGGATGTTCAATCCGCACCATTTTTTTTGCTTCAGTTTCTTTTCACATCTTCCTGACTCTGCCTGCGTGTTTCATTTATGAAATGAAATGAAATGAAATTTCTACAGAGAGGCTTAATTGGCATATACACACTCCAGTCTGTTCTGTTGTTAGTCTGTCAGTGCCACACAGAGTGCATGCATCAACAGGACACAGATTTGAGGTTACTGCTTCAGCAAAACCTATGTGATTGTGGATCAAACTCAGGATCCAGTACTTGTTCATTCATTCCTATCAAGTTGGATTCTATGGTCACTGGTGGAAAAAGGGCCTTTGGTCGCGGTTCGCAACTGCCATTAGTCGCGGTTGCGCAACCGCGACCGAACGGGCGCGACTAAAGGCCCCCCCCCCTTTAGTCGCGGTTGCTTAAGAACCGCGACTAAAGGCCCGTCCACGTGGGCGCCAGGTGGCCGTCGGGGCGGAGGACCTTTAGTCGCGGTTCTTCTGGCCAACCGCGACTAAAGGCCGCCGCAGGTTTAGGGTTTTAGCCCCCCCCCTTAAACCTGTTTTCTGTTTAATTTGTATTGTTTTATTTCTTTTGTGCTTTATTTTAATTTTGAAGGAGTTTCATATATTCTACGGTACTACATACATGCATATGAATGTACAATTTCAAATAAATTTGAAATTAGAACCAAAAAGAATTCAAGAGGAATATACAATATATATTCAATATCATCGGATGACCATATACAATTTTGAACAAGTTTTCATACATGATTTAATGCATATAAAGTTCTACGTCCTCGTAATAGTGTTCTCCTTTAGGATGGAGGA
>NW_021200777.1:0-1198 GCF_002162155.2 Triticum dicoccoides
GCAGACTCTCGCACACGTTCTTCGTGATATGCATGACATCAAGGCTGTGAGGCACACGGTGGATCTTCCAGTACGGCAAGTCCCAGAAAACAGACCTCGTTTTCCATACCTTCAGCAGCGGCTCTGGCGCCTTTCGCTTCTTTCCCGGCTCTGGCGCCTTTTGCTTCTTTCCCGGCAGTGGGCAGTCTTTCCAATTTTTCAACAGCTTGTCTATTTCCTCGCCGCTCCTCGTACACGGGCGTTTTCGGGGTTCGGTTTCACCATCGAACAGATCCTTGCGTTTCCTCCACGGGTCATCGTCGCGAAGCCACCTTCGATGTCCCATGAACACGGTTTTCGAAGACCCGGGATCTCTATCTAGCTGGCGATACATTGTGTCATCCATGCACCTTACGCATCCAGAAAATCCGTGGACTACCTACCCCGCGACATATCTGTAACCGAGATAGTCGTGCACCGTCGTGAGCAGTGCGGCTCTCATAGGGAAATATTCTTTCTCTGCGGCATCCCACGTATTGGCTGGCGTTTTCCACAGCGTGTCAAGCTCCTCTTTCAGCAGCCCCAGATACAGATTGATGTCGTTCCCTGGTTGTTTCGGCCCTTCAATTAGCATACTCATGTGAATGTACTTCCTCTTCATGCACAACCAGGGGGGAAGGTTGTACATCCACACAAACACAGGCCAGGTGCTATGTGTGCTTCTCTGGCTGCCAAATGGATTGACTCCATCGGTGCTCGCGCCCAGCACGATGTTCCTTGGGTCGTTCCCAAATTCCGAGTCTTCGAAGTTCAATGCTTGCCACTGGCTCGCATCCTTAGGGTGACTCAGCATCTTGTCTTTTTTATCTATCTCCGGATCATTTGCGTCATCTTCCCGCTTCTTCTCCTCCCTATCCGCGTGCCAACGCAGGAGCTTTGCTACCTTAGGGTCCGCGAAATAGCGCTGCAGACGAGGAGTGATCGGAAAGTACCACACCACTTTTCGAGGAGCTTTCTTCCTCTTCTTGTATCGAGTGACGCCGCACACCGGACATATGGTAGACTCCGCGTGCTCGTCCCGATAAATGATGCAATTGTTCATGCACACATGGTATTTCACGTGCGGTAAATCCAGAGGACACACGATTTTCTTCGCCTCCTCCAAACTGGTCGGGCACTTGTTCCCCTTGGGAAGACGTTCGTGCCAGAATGACATGTT
>NW_021200778.1:0-852 GCF_002162155.2 Triticum dicoccoides
TTCGGGGAAATGTCACGCGATGAATACCGGAGTCCTGTTAGCCCGCTACAGCCCGGTTCATCGGAGTCCTGCTAGCCCAGTGCTACAGCCTGGATTCACTCGCTGATGACCGACACGTTCGATGCTGGGTCATGGATGCCTGTCCCTGTAAGTCTGTGCCACTTTGGGTTTACGACTAGCCATGTCAGCCCGGGCTCCTTATCATATGGATGCTAGCGACACTGTCATATACGTGTGCCAAAAGGCGCAAACGGTCCCGGGCAAAGGTAAGGCGACACCTGTGGGAATACCGTGCGTGAGGCCGCAAAGTGATATGAGGTGTTACATGCTAGGTCGATGTGGCATTGAGTCGGGGTCCTGACAGCGTTGGTATCAGAGCTTGACTGCCTGTAGGATTACCAAGCCAAACTGGTCGAAGTTGAGTCTAGAAATTCTTTAGTTATATAAGGGAATTGATTGTGGGATGGAACGTAAGGCTCTTTTTACTCCTTATACCTTATGCCTTCTGATTTGAGTCATCTTATCTTTCCTGCGGGGATTAAGAACTAGGCTATCTTTTCTTTCTATCAGGATCACGTGTTACTAATCCGTAGACTTATAGATTGTTGGACTTAAGCCTCGTTTCAGTTCCTAGTACTTCTGTATGTTAATTATTGATCTCGAGACCTTGATATTGTGCTTCTGAGTGGTTATGCCACCATTTTTGTGAATGTCTCAAATCTTTTCTGAGCATTTACAGCCGTTATGCTGTCCGAGTCATTCCAGGTTTCTAAATAGTCTGATGCATTTGCAAAATCCTTTCCCTCTGGTTTCGATGTTCCTTTATGCCAGCTCAATCACACTAATTGTTGA
>NW_021200779.1:0-719 GCF_002162155.2 Triticum dicoccoides
CTATCCTAGGTTAAGTAGGTCATTTTGGAGCTAATTAAGCTTATTATGTCATTTTGGAGCTAGCTAAACATATGAAGTCATTTAGGAGCTAAAATATGTCATTTCTTAAGCATATTATGTCATTTTGGAGCTAGTTAAGCATATTAAGTCATTTTGGAGGAAAAGATGCTAAGTATAGGTCATTTCAGATCTATCCTAGGTTAAATAGGTCATTTTGAAGCTAGCTAAGCATATTAAGTCATTTTGGAGGTAAAAAATGCTAGGTATAGGTCATTTTAGAGCTATCCTAGGTTAAATAGGTCATTTTGGAGCTAATTAAGCTTATTATGTAAATTTTGAGCTAGCTAAGCATATTGAGTCATTTTTTAGGGAAAAAATGCTAAGTATAGGTCATTTTAGAGCTAGCCTAGGTTAAATAGGTCATTTTGAAGCTAGCTAAGCATATGAAGTCATTTAGGACCTAAAATATGTCATTTCTTAAGCATATTATATCATTTTAGAGCTAGCTAAGCATATTAAGTCATTTTGGAGGAAAAGATGCTAAGTATAAGTCATTTTAGAGCTATCCTAGGTTAAATATGTCATTTTAGAGCTAAGTAAGGTTATTATGTCATGTTGGAGCTAGCTAAGCATCTGAAGTCATTTAGGAGCTAAACTGTGTCATTTCTTAAGCATATTATGTCATTTTAGAGCTAGTTAAGCATATTAAGTAATTTTGG
>NW_021200780.1:0-2719 GCF_002162155.2 Triticum dicoccoides
TACCTGAAGCTGAAATTTCCACCATGCTTGCTAATTACACTTTTAAGGGTGGAATACCAAAGAAACTTGGAGATCCTGGAGTGCCTACTATACCATGCTCCATTAAAAGAAATTATGTTAAAACTGCTTTATGTGATCTTGGAGCCTGTGTCAGTGTTATACCTCCCTCTTTATATCGTAGACTTGACTTGAATAAGTTGACACCTACTGAAATATCTTTGCAAATGGCTAATAAATCAACTGCTATACCTGTCGGTATTTGTGAGGATGTGCCTATTGTGGTTGCAAACGTTACTATTTTAACGGACTTTGTTATTCTTGATATTCCCGAGGATGATAGTATGTCTATTATTCTTGGAAGACCTTTCCTTAATACTGCAGGGGCTGTTATTGATTGCAACAAAGGCAATGTCACTTTTCATGTTAATGGCAATGAGCACATGGTGCATTTTCCTAGGAAACCACCTCAAGTTTATAGTATCAACTCTATTGGAAAAGTTCCATCGATTATATTTGGAGGTTTCGAATTTCCTCTCCCTACTGTCAAGAAAAAGAATGATATTCTTATTGTTGGGGATTTTCATATCCCCGTTGAGGTAACTTAGTGCTATTCAAAATTTCTCCGGTTCCGGGATTATTCTGAATGAGTTTGTTAACAAGACTTGATCAACCTTGTTAGTGGGTTCATTTTGATGATCACGAGATGGATGAAACTAGAAGCACAACCTTCCGTACCCTCTTTATATTTTCTGTTATTTAGTAGAAATAAAGTAAAATAGTATTTTTTTTGTCTGTTTCCTGACTTATCCGTGCAATATAAAAATATCCCGAAAATAAAAGTCCTCAGAATGCCATGACAATTTAATATGATTTTTTCGGGAATATTTGAGAATTTATTGTGCAAAAAATTACCACGGGAGGAGCTGCCACCTGGTCACGACGGTGGAGGGCACACCCTACCCCCTGGGTGCGCCCCCTGCCTTGTGGGCCCACGGTGGCCCTCCTCCACTTATTCCTGCACCCATCTTCTTCCTCTGTCTCACACAAACACGAAAAACCAACTAAAGCACGAGTTCCATCCCCCGTTGCTGTGATTTTCGATCTCCTTGCTTAAAGCACCTTTTGCAAAACTGCTTGGGGAGATTGTTCCTTGGTATGTGACTCCTCCATTGGTCCAATTAGTTTTCGTTCTAGTGCTTTATTCATTGCAAATTTGTGCTGCATAGGTGACCATGTTCTTGAGCTTGCATGTCAAATTTATATGGTTCCAAGTTGTTCTAGTGCTTGATATAGGCCCTAGGCACTTGTGGGAGTTGTTGCCATCAATAATTTTATTGAAGTTGGTTCACTTTTATTTGAAGTTACTAAAAATTTCAGAAATTTTCAGAGGAAACAATATGCTTAGGAGGATGTTTCAAGGTGGTCCTTCAAGGAAGAAAGGCCCCAGGCTCGCAATACATGATGCTGACGAGGAACCACCAACAGACGCACTCGTGAGGCCCTGTGAATGGCCTTCGGAAAATTTTATGAATCAAGTGGGAATTAAAGAAGAATTCTACGCATATTTGCGTAACGCCGATCTTGAGGACTTTGAAGCTGATAAATGCCCACAGTATCGTTACCTCACAAGTTCATTTGTGGGGAGGTTTGATTTTACAACTTCGCGTAATTCTCCTTCAGTCATGTTTGACCTTTATGACAAATCTTATACCATGGACTTAGAGGATTTCACTCTTGCATGCAAACTTCCATCTTGGGGTAGTATCAGGGATCCCCGTAAATCTGAATATAGAGACTTTCTTGCTAGAATAACTGTGGGGGAATCTAGAGATATAGCGCAGGCCACTATAGGGAGCATTCACTTTCTTGCTATACATTATTTTGCTCTCTTCATTGGTAGATGTAGAACTGCTAAGGATGAAGCATGTCACATGTGTGCCCCTGATCTCAGCATTCTTAGAAGTGCTGTGTTAGGAGACCAATCTTATCATATGGGCGCCATTGTAGCTCATAGGTTGCATCAGAATAGGCATAGCGGAGATTTCTTTGGAGGAATTTATGCAACCTGCTTAGCTATTTTTCTTGATGTAGACATTCGTGAGGGTGATATGGAGTTACCCTCTTCTTATTTAGATCTTGATCCTATGTTTTCCCACCAGTTCATTGAGAGGACTGGACCACCTTACCAGTACCGACTAATCTTCAACAAACGGCATGTGGTCCGTGTTGCTCTTCCTGCTCCTACCTTCTTTGATTTTCAGGCGAGAGGAAGATATATTATTACCAGAGAGGAGGCAGATGAGTACGAAAGGGGAGTGGAGGCTGCTCGACTCCACGCTACAGCTCAGGCGGCGATAGCCGCTGCGACACACTACGACCCCAGCTTCACCTACGGATATCCGCCAGGCCACCCCTGGCAATAGACCTACTTAGGCCAAAAGCCTAAGCTTGGGGGAGTACGTATTCCCACCGACATTACATTTATGTTCACACACACTCATTGCTAGATGTCGGTGCTCATACTTTTTCACTGTAATATCCATGCTAGTTTATTTTTCTTTTTCCTGCTTTCTTCTTGTGTGTTTGTTAAACTTTAAGAAAAATTAAAAAAATTTAGTTAGTTTACTTTTCATGCTTGTAGTAGAATTAAAAAGAAAACCCAAAAATATTTCCCGTTCTTCTTTTTACTTGTTGGGAGCTTTCCCGTGTAAATAGTTTT
>NW_021200781.1:0-2718 GCF_002162155.2 Triticum dicoccoides
TACCTGAAGCTGAAATTTCCACCATGCTTGCTAATTACACTTTTAAGGGTGGAATACCAAAGAAACTTGGAGATCCTGGAGTGCCTACTATACCATGCTCCATTAAAAGAAATTATGTTAAAACTGCTTTATGTGATCTTGGAGCCTGTGTCAGTGTTATACCTCCCTCTTTATATCGTAGACTTGACTTGAATAAGTTGACACCTACTGAAATATCTTTGCAAATGGCTAATAAATCAACTGCTATACCTGTCGGTATTTGTGAGGATGTGCCTATTGTGGTTGCAAACGTTACTATTTTAACGGACTTTGTTATTCTTGATATTCCCGAGGATGATAGTATGTCTATTATTCTTGGAAGACCTTTCCTTAATACTGCAGGGGCTGTTATTGATTGCAACAAAGGCAATGTCACTTTTCATGTTAATGGCAATGAGCACATGGTGCATTTTCCTAGGAAACCACCTCAAGTTTATAGTATCAACTCTATTGGAAAAGTTCCATCGATTATATTTGGAGGTTTCGAATTTCCTCTCCCTACTGTCAAGAAAAAGAATGATATTCTTATTGTTGGGGATTTTCATATCCCCGTTGAGGTAACTTAGTGCTATTCAAAATTTCTCCGGTTCCGGGATTATTCTGAATGAGTTTGTTAACAAGACTTGATCAACCTTGTTAGTGGGTTCATTTTGATGATCACGAGATGGATGAAACTAGAAGCACAACCTTCCGTACCCTCTTTATATTTTCTGTTATTTAGTAGAAATAAAGTAAAATAGTATTTTTTTTGTCTGTTTCCTGACTTATCCGTGCAATATAAAAATATCCCGAAAATAAAAGTCCTCAGAATGCCATGACAATTTAATATGATTTTTTCGGGAATATTTGAGAATTTATTGTGCAAAAATTACCACGGGAGGAGCTGCCACCTGGTCACGACGGTGGAGGGCACACCCTACCCCCTGGGTGCGCCCCCTGCCTTGTGGGCCCACGGTGGCCCTCCTCCACTTATTCCTGCACCCATCTTCTTCCTCTGTCTCACACAAACACGAAAAACCAACTAAAGCACGAGTTCCATCCCCCGTTGCTGTGATTTTCGATCTCCTTGCTTAAAGCACCTTTTGCAAAACTGCTTGGGGAGATTGTTCCTTGGTATGTGACTCCTCCATTGGTCCAATTAGTTTTCGTTCTAGTGCTTTATTCATTGCAAATTTGTGCTGCATAGGTGACCATGTTCTTGAGCTTGCATGTCAAATTTATATGGTTCCAAGTTGTTCTAGTGCTTGATATAGGCCCTAGGCACTTGTGGGAGTTGTTGCTATCAATAATTTTATTGAAGTTGGTTCACTTTTATTTGAAGTTACTAAAAATTTCAGAAATTTTCAGAGGAAACAATATGCTTAGGAGGATGTTTCAAGGTGGTCCTTCAAGGAAGAAAGGCCCCAGGCTCGCAATACATGATGCTGACGAGGAACCACCAACAGACGCACTCGTGAGGCCCTCTGAATGGCCTTCGGAAAATTTTATGAATCAAGTGGGAATTAAAGAAGAATTCTACGCATATTTGCGTAACGCCGATCTTGAGGACTTTGAAGCTGATAAATGCCCACATTATCGTTACCTCACAAGTTCATTTGTGGGGAGGTTTGATTTTACAACTTCGCGTAATTCTCCTTCAGTCATGTTTGACCTTTATGACAAATCTTATACCATGGACTTAGAGGATTTCACTCTTGCATGCAAACTTCCATCTTGGGGTAGTATCAGGGATCCCCGTAAATCTGAATATAGAGACTTTCTTGCTAGAATAACTGTGGGGGAATCTAGAGATATAGCGCAGGCCACTATAGGGAGCATTCACTTTCTTGCTATACATTATTTTGCTCTCTTCATTGGTAGATGTAGAACTGCTAAGGATGAAGCATGTCACATGTGTGCCCCTGATCTCAGCATTCTTAGAAGTGCTGTGTTAGGAGACCAATCTTATCATATGGGCGCCATTGTAGCTCATAGGTTGCATCAGAATAGGCATAGCGGAGATTTCTTTGGAGGAATTTATGCAACCTGCTTAGCTATTTTTCTTGATGTAGACATTCGTGAGGGTGATATGGAGTTACCCTCTTCTTATTTAGATCTTGATCCTATGTTTTCCCACCAGTTCATTGAGAGGACTGGACCACCTTACCAGTACCGACTAATCTTCAACAAACGGCATGTGGTCCGTGTTGCTCTTCCTGCTCCTACCTTCTTTGATTTTCAGGCGAGAGGAAGATATATTATTACCAGAGAGGAGGCAGATGAGTACGAAAGGGGAGTGGAGGCTGCTCGACTCCACGCTACAGCTCAGGCGGCGATAGCCGCTGCGACACACTACGACCCCAGCTTCACCTACGGATATCCGCCAGGCCACCCCTGGCAATAGACCTACTTAGGCCAAAAGCCTAAGCTTGGGGGAGTACGTATTCCCACCGACATTACATTTATGTTCACACACACTCATTGCTAGATGTCGGTGCTCATACTTTTTCACTGTAATATCCATGCTAGTTTATTTTTCTTTTTCCTGCTTTCTTCTTGTGTGTTTGTTAAACTTTAAGAAAAATTAAAAAAATTTAGTTAGTTTACTTTTCATGCTTGTAGTAGAATTAAAAAGAAAACCCAAAAATATTTCCCGTTCTTCTTTTTACTTGTTGGGAGCTTTCCCGTGTAAATAGTTTT
>NW_021200782.1:0-1546 GCF_002162155.2 Triticum dicoccoides
AAAATACTTCACACACTTTTGTGTTTTGTCTAATTGCAGGTGTATGGGACATTTGTACAATCCACATATGAATATAAGGAAGAAAGAGATGTTTATTTGCTGTCCAAAAAGTTCTCTCACGTCACTTTTGGCCCAAGAGAAGATAGAGTCCAAGTCTCTCACGTTCTGGATTCAGATTCGGACTGCACAGACATACCTGACTCAAAACGCACACAAGTTTTTCATACGGACTCCGAATTGGGTGATTCTTTTTTTGTTGGAAACTAGATTTCGTGCACTTTCCAACCCAATTGGAATCACCTTCAAATTCGTCCAGAGCATTGAGTTGTGGACGAAACAATCTGATGCTGCAGCAGAATCCGAGTCAAACTACAAGTCCAAAGGTGTTACATCACCTCCACTTGGGCCCATTGGCCTTGTACGACCTATATTTAGTTTTAGGCTGCCTTGGGACGTCCTCCCACCTCCTTGGCCGCCACCCCTAGCTCCTATAAGTAGATCCATCTAGTAGTTTTTTCTGGGGATTTGTTTAGTTAAAAGTTAGCCATTGCAACTTCGTGTACTTCGTTTGTGTCCAACGACCAGACCAAGACCGCTTACGGATCCCCACCATTATCAATACCTCATATATATTTGCAATATTCAGATTGCTTTATCATATTCTTGCTCGTTCTTCGATTGCTTGCAGGAATAGACCTTCGTGGTCAGGCTGACTGTGCTTCCGGCATCGTCAGTAACCTCAGGAGATTGGTTTAGCGATTGCTAAGGCGCAACATCGTGCACGTTTGTAGTCGGATCGTCAAAGTCGTCTCCACCAAATCGATAGTTATCATCTCATCGAAAGATCGGGACACCCTCGCCTCTATCAGGGCCGGACATCCGGGCCATCTGGCCGGACATCCGGCTCCTGGAGCGCATTTTCGCGCGCGGTTCTGGACATCAGGTCCCGGAAATCCGGCCCGAGCCCCGGATGTCCGGCCCCTGGGATTTCAGATTTTCCCCTTTCACCGTTTTGTCCATAACTAATTCATCCGAAGTCCGTTTTTAACGTTCTTTAGCTCGTTTTGAAGCTCTTGACTTCCCCCATCCCATAAAAATACTACCACCACCATTTGACTCCATCAAATTTTTGAAAATTTGGCAAGTTTGCCCAGGCCCTCCACCATATCATCCGCATAACCACCACCGACTTCCGCAACCTAACCAATTTTGTTCCCCATAGCATTAGTGGTTGCTTGAGTAGTGATTCGAGTCTCCTAAGGTGTTTCAGCTACTTAGGGACGATTGCTTCTTCATCAACCACCACCACCACTTCCGACAACCCAACTTAACCCAATTGTTGATTGAGCTTTTTCGAGTTGTGGCTTGTGTCTCCTAAGGTGTTTCGGCTACTTAGGGACGGCAACTTCAACTTTGACATGTGTATAGCCCATCATTCCATCCGCATTGCCTAGTGCAACACCACCACCGCTTTCCGCTACCACCATTTGACATTTGTCATTTGAGATTTTGAGTTTGCGGTTTTTCCGTTTCCTAAGGTGTTTCG
>NW_021200783.1:0-790 GCF_002162155.2 Triticum dicoccoides
AAACTCTTCCTAGCTCAAACTGACAGGATGGGCACGAAATTTTTTCGACCACTTTTTTTTTCGGCTGCCCGGACCCAAAAACTGGAAACGGGTCAAAAAAAACTTCCTATAATGGCACCTGTCTCAAAACACTCAGAAACACCTAAAAATAGGATAGCCAGAAATTTTTTCGAAAAATGCGTTTTCGAAAAATTTTGGGCCTAAACGGAGCGTGGCTACCCGACTCTGTTTTTTTTTTTTTCCGAAACCTACTCCGGCAAGGAAACACGAATCGGAATCTAGATGGATCCCGAAAACAAACCTAATAAGCAAAGAACTCGGATTGGTGGTGGATATATGGTGGTGGTATATGGCAGCCGTGGTGGTAGCGGTGGTAGTATATGGATATGGATCGGTGGTGGTATATGGACATGGATTGGTGGTGGTATATGGATACGGATTCGGTGCGGTGGTGGTAGATGGCAGGGGCGATGATGATGGTGCGGCGGCGGCGTGACAACTTATGACCAGAACTCGAAACTCTAAAAGACTAGACTCTAAGACCAGCAACTAGACACGACGATGCAACCGCAAATTCAACAAAGCAAAACCCTAAAAAGATTATGCAAGGCTCAGATTGGTTCGGATATGATGAACTAACCCTAATTTTTTTTTGTGGCTTTTTCGTGGACTATAGGTATGAAGAGCAGACTCGATCTAAACTACTAAAAAACTGTAAAATCTCACCGAGCAACCTGGAAATCTGATACCACTTGATAGAGGCAAAGGTGTCCCGTCTTTCGATGAGATG
>NW_021200784.1:0-1065 GCF_002162155.2 Triticum dicoccoides
CCGACCTTACACGTACTCTTACGTGAGACAGGTTCCACCGATTGACATGCACTTGGTGCATAAGGTGGCTAGCGGGTGCCAGTCTCTCCCACTTTAGTCGGAACGGATTCGATGAAAAGGGTCCTTATGAAGGGTAAATAGCAATTGGCATATCACGTTGTGGTCTTGCGTAGGTAAGAAACGTTCTTGCTAGAAACCCATAGCAGCCACGTAAAACATGCAACAACAATTAGAGGACGTCTAACTTGTTTTTGCAGGGTATGCTATGTGATGTGATATGGCCAAGAAGAATGTGATGAATGATATGTGATGTATGAGATTGATCATGTTCTTGTAATAGGATTCACGACTTGCATGTCGATGAGTATGACAACCGGCAGGAGCCATAGGAGTTGTCTTTATTTATTGTATGACTTGCGTGTCATTGAAGAACGCCATGTAAACTACTTTACTTTATTTCTAAACGCGTTAGTCATAGAAGTAGAAGTAGTCGTTGGCGTGACAACTTCATGAAGACACGATGATGGAGATCATGATGATGGAGATCATGGTGTCGTGCCGGTGACGATGATGATCATGGAGCCCCGAAGATGAATATCAAAAGGAGCAAAATGATATTGGCCATATCATGTCACTATTTGATTGCATGTGATGTTTATCATGTTTATGCATCTTGTTTGCTTAGGATGACGGTAGTAAATAAGATGATCCCTTACAAAATTTCAAGAAGTGTTCTCCCCTAACTGTGCACCGTTGCTACAGTTCGTCGCTTCTAAGCACCACGTGATGATCGGGTGTGATGGATTCTTACGTTCACATACAACGGGTGTAAGACAGTTTTACACAGCGAAAACACTTAGGGTTAACTTGACGAGCCTAGCATGTGCAGACATGGCCTCGGAACACGGAGACCGAAAGGTCGAGCATGAGTCGTATGGTAGATACGATCAACATGAAGATGTTCACCGATGATGACTAGTCCGTCTCACGTGATGATCGGACACGGCCTAGTTGACTCGGATCATGTGATCACTTAGATGACCAGAGGGATGTCTATCTAAGTGG
>NW_021200785.1:0-1494 GCF_002162155.2 Triticum dicoccoides
GACGTCACGAGGAGTTCCGGAATGGTCCGGAGGTAAAGATTTATATATGGAAAGTCCTGTTTCGGGCATCGGGACAAGTTTCGGGGTTATCGGTATTGTACCGGGACCACCGGAGGGGTCCCGGGGGCCCACCGGGTGGGGCCACCCATCCCCGGGGGCCACATGGGCTGTAGGGGGTGCGCCTTGGCCTGCTTGGGCCAAGGGCACCAGCCCCGCTAGGCCCATGCGCCTAGGGTTTCCAAGGGGGAGGAGTCCTACTAGTGGAAGGCACCTCCTAGGTGCCTTGGGGGGGAGGGAAACCCCCCTTGGCCGCCGCACCCCCTAGGAGATTGGATCTCCTAGGGCCGGCCACCCCCCCCTTGGCACCCCTATATATAGTGGGGGAGAGGAGGGACTTCATACCTTGAGTCCTTGGCCTTTGGTTGCCTCCTTCTCCCTCCTCTACACCTCCTCCACCTCCTTATTGCTTAGCGAAGCTCTGCCGGAGTACTGCAGCTCCATCAACACCACGCCGTCGTGCTGCTGCTGGTGCCATCTCCCTCAACCTCTCCTCCCCTCCTTGCTGGATCAAGAAGGAGGAGACGTGGCTGTTTCCGTACGTGTGTTGAACGCGGAGGTGCCCTCCGTTCGGTGCTAGAATCTCCGGTGATTCGAATCACGTCGTGTTCGACTACATCATCCCCGTTCTTTGAACGCTTCCGCTCGCGATCTACAAGGTATGTAGATGCATCTATTCACTCGTTGCTAGATGAACTCCTAGATGATCTTGGTGAAACGAGTAGGAAAATTTTTGTTTTCTGCAACGTTCCCAACAGTGGCATCATGAGCTAGGTCTATGCGTAGTTCTTCTTGCACGAGTAGAACACAATTGGTTGTGGGCGTAGATTTGTCAACTTTCTTGCCGCTACTAGTCTTATCTTGCTTCAGCGGTATTGTGGGATGAAGCGGCCCGGACCAACCTTACACGTACGCTTACGTGAGACCGGTTCCACCGACTAACATGCACAAGTTGCATAAGGTGGCTGGCGGGTGTCTGTCTCTCCTACTTTAGTTGGAGCGGATTCGATGAAAAGGGTCCTTATGAAGGGTAAATAGAAGTTGACAAATCACGTTGTGGTTTCACGTAGGTAAGAAAACGTTCTTGCTAGAACCCTACTTCAGCCACGTAAAACTTGCAAACAACAATTAGAGGACGTCTAACTTGTTTTTGCAGCAAGTGCTTTGTGATATGATATGGCCAAAGTTGTGATGAATGATGAATGATCTATATGTCATGTATGAGATGTTCATGCTATTGTAATAGGAATCACGACTTGCATGTCGATGAGTATGACAACCGGCAGGAGCCATAGGAGTTGTCTTTATTTTTTGTATGACCTGCGTGTCATTAAAGAACGCCATGTAAACTACTTTACTTTATTACTAAACGCGTTAGTCATAGAAGTAGAAGTAGTCGTTGGCGTGACAACTTCATGAAGACACGATGATGGAGAT
>NW_021200786.1:0-1451 GCF_002162155.2 Triticum dicoccoides
TAATGCAGTAAAAGAGAGCAGGAGCGAGAGAGTGGGATTTTATCGGAATGAACAAGGGGGTTTTGCTTGCCTGGCACTTCTGAAGATAACATTGAGTCTTCATCAGTGTCAACGATCACATCATCGGTATCACGTCTATCGAGAGGGGACAAATACCGGCAACACAGAAAGGAACACAATCAATGCAATGCACAATATGATGCATGATCATGACATGGCAAAAAGAATGTGTTTTGGGCTAATGCAACTAGCAACAGATTAAATGAAGTTGGTTTGAATATAAAATTCAAATTCAAACTCCATATGTGATTAATAAATGCCCTTTAATTGATTTGTGCTAAACAGCAGCTATAAGTTATTCTAACATGCATGAAAATGGTACAGATGGATTCCTTGAATTTTTCTGATAATTTTTCATATATAATTTATTTAATTTGGAGTTACGGTTAATTTTCTATGATTTTTAGAAGTTTTGGGCATTTTCTGGAATTTCAGAATTAAATTAAATCCAGAAAATGAGTTATGACATCAGCACTGCGTCATGCTTGCATCAGCAAGTCAATAGGGCTGCCCCGGGTCAAACCTGACCAGGGGGTCCCATTAGTCAGTGACTTAGGGCTCGTTTAGGTCGCTGGCAGGTGGGCCCAGTCAACGACACGTCAGCACAGTCAATGTTGACGTGTGGGTCCAGGGTAATTAGATTAAACTTAATCTAGTTTAGTTAGCCAGTTAGTTAGGATGTGGGGCCCGGCTGTCAGTTTCACTGGAGGTTAATTAGTGGGGTCATCAGTGGCTAATGACGTACCACATCACCGGCCACCGGAGTTCGGCCGGCGGCGACCGAATCCGACGACGGAAACGCCCCGGGAAAGCGTTACAGGGGATGGTTTCGGGTGTGGTTTACGGCTATGGGTTGCTGGGCTTCGTGCACATCCAGGGGTGGCAACAGCTCGAGCTGGGGTGGCCGGAGCTCACCGGAATGGAGCTCGCGGCGGCGCCGGAGTTCGGACCTCGGCGAAAACGGCGTTGTGGAGCACGGGCGAGTGAGGTAAAGCACTGCGCAGCCTCCTGGAGTCACCACGAGCTCGGTGAGATGCACGGGCGCGACCCGTTCGAGCTCAGGCCACGGCGGCGACATGGTCAGTGGCGGCCGGAGTTCGGCCGCGACGGGGCTATGGCCTAGAGCTCGCAAATGCGAGGGGAGAGAGAGGGGTTCTGCACGGAGGCTCACCGCGGAGCTGTAGGGAGGGTCAGTGGGCTCGGGGGCGCGCCGGAGTGGCCGAACTCGACGGAGACGGCACCCGGGGCCGAAGCTCGGAGATGATGACGATGGCGGCTGCTCGGGGCCCTTCCGGTCACGTGGCTCGGTGAGGGGGGTGGCGACGAGGTGCAGGAGCTCGGGAGCACGTCGGAGAGGGGAGGGGGTGGCCGTGGTCATGGCTACGGCGAGC
>NW_021200787.1:0-656 GCF_002162155.2 Triticum dicoccoides
CTTATCAAGTTTTAATATTTGAAATTTGCAATATTTGAAGAGATGTGTGCTAACTATCCTTGGTTCTTATCAAGTTTTAATATTTGAAATTTGCAATATTTGAAGAGATGTGTGCTAACTATCCTTGGTTCTTATCAAGTTTTAATATTTGAAATTTGCTATATTTGAAGAGATGTGTGCTAACTATCCTTGGTTCTTATCAAGTTTTAATATTTGAAATTTGCTATATTTGAAGAGATGTGTGCTAACTATCCTTGGTTCTTATCAAGTTTTAATATTTGAAATTTGCAATATTTGAAGAGATGTGTGCTAACTATTCTTGGTTCTTATCAAGTTTTAATATTTGAAATTTGAAATATTTGAAGAGATGTGTGCTAACTATCCTTGGTTCTTATCAAGTTTTAATATCTGAAATGTGCTATATTTGAAGAGATGTGTGCTAACTATCCTTGGTTCTTATCAAGTTTTAATATTTGAAATTTGCTATATTTGAGGAGATGTGTGCTAACTATCCTTGGTGCTTATCAAGTTTTAATATTTGAAATTTGCAATATTTGAAGAGATGTGTGCTAACTATCCTTGGTTCTTATCAAGTTTTAATATTCGAAATTTTCTATATTTGAAGAGATGTGTGCTAACTATCCTTGGTTCTTATC
>NW_021200788.1:0-1570 GCF_002162155.2 Triticum dicoccoides
GTTTTTTTTTGGGATTTTCGGTTTTCCACCAGTCACTCTTAGCTTTTTGACAACATTTTTCAAAAAAACGCGATTTGCACAAAAAAACACATTTTTTATTTTTGTACCTTCCGTGAGAGGTACGGATTTGCTTCCACGAGAAGCACGCTTTTGTTTCCGCGAGAGGTACGACCGTGCCTCTCTGAAACGGGAAAAATGCGTTTTTTTCCTTGCGCGAGAGGCATGGCACGTTTGTGCCTCTCGAAAGCGGAAAAGAAACGTGGAGTACAGAAGGAAAAACAGAGCCCAATTCGCAGAAATTGTAGGAACAACCTACAGGTCAGTTTTGTAATAGCCAATTAAAATAAGAAATAAACATTCTCAGAAAGACATTGTTCAGTCCAATAAACATATTCGAGGGTTGAGACACGGCATGACCATGTTTGTCCAAAAACAATTTGAATCAGCATGTATGTCATGGAACTTTCGTAGAAGGTTTTGTCATATTATGGGAGGACATTTTTTGAAGTTCCAGGGAAATAACTGAGAATTCTCATCAATTTATACAGAAAAGGCTGTATACATTTGACTCAAGATTTTTTTCCTAACTTGTTTACCATCGCTCCTGGTTAAGTAAGTAGCCACCATGGCTACTTAACATGTGGCGGTGGCTATGGTTATGACTGATTTGGCATAATCTTTTAGCTACTATGCTAAAGATAAGATGAGCAAGCGGATCTGGAAAGTGTATTTGTGGTCTGGATTTGGTGAGTAAAGAGAACCAACTAATTCACCACCTGTCTTTTCTGTGTCTAGCAGCAAAATACATGTGGAGCATTCTGTCGGGCCATGTGGGGAACCGTGCATGCTTTGAACAGAAGTTGATTAAAACTAGAAAAGGACGGCTAGAACCAGCAAATACTGCAAGACTCATGCACAGATCTTGACTTTCAGATGATGAAGAGCAGAAGCGACGAGTTTGACAAAACTCATCGTGTGATGTGAAGTTTCATGACCCGAAAGGATATCGTTTTGCAAGAGTCAAGCACCCAAATAATGGTTGAGGTTAGATGTGGATGGCTTGTATCAAGGAGCTGGTGGTAATGCAGGAGCAGGTATGTATAATTACATCCGAAGAACAAACAAAGAGATAGCAATATGTTAGCTAGCTAGCTAGTACATCACGATGATAGATCAACGCTATTCAGGAAGGTACGCACCAACATCGGTCGCCAGGACCAATCAATCTACGGCGGCGGCAGCAGCGCTTGCTGTTGTCCCAATGAATTCCCATGGACGCAGAAGTCGAGGCTTACGGCACAGCACAAGACCGCGACGGCGAGGCCAATGACCCCCAGGATGAGCCCGGCGGCGGCCATGACTCGGACGGCCGTGGATCCGTGATCGGAGCGGCAGAAGAGCAGCACCAGGGCGACGGAGGCGGCGAGGAGCATGCAGGCGCAGAACGCCGTGATGCACCGAGTGAAGCACTGGCTCGCTTCGTCGGGCTCCGCCGGCGCCGCCGCGGCGAGGTCAGGTTCGGGGTTCTCCATGTCGGCCATGTGCCAGTCTTTCACTATTGATCGATCGC
>NW_021200789.1:0-1761 GCF_002162155.2 Triticum dicoccoides
CCCTCCTCCTTCCTCCGCCGGCAGCCCTCCTCCCACCGCCCTCGACCTCACCGCCGCCACCCGAGCCCACCCAGCACCGCCGCCTCCCGATCCCGATCCCGCCCTCGCCGCCACTACCTCTTCGTCGCCCCCACCCCTTTCTCTCTGCTTAGTTAGTGCTAGATGTTGTTTAGTAGTAGTAGATGTTAATTTAGGGTTCATAGATAATGATTTTTAGTAGTAGTAGATGTTAATTACTAGTAGTGATGGTACTAGTTAACTAGGGCAGTATGATTAATAGTAGTTGTAGTTGAACTACTTTAGTTGTAGTTGAACTAGTTCAGTAAGTAAATTAATAAACTAATTTAACTAGTGAATTAATAGAACTAATGTATTTTTAGTAAGATAATTAATATAACTAGTTGAACTACTTTATTTTTAGAAAGAACTAATTTTTTCTATTTATAGTAAGTTTATATTTAGTAAGAACTAGTTGAATTAATAAAACTAGTTGAACATGTCATATTTGTTGTTATTTTTTAGTTTAAGCAATTATTCGGGATGTATTAGTAATACCTTATACGGTTTTTGCTTTTGCAGAAATCAAGGAGCCCCTCCATCATCCCCGCCGTCGTCCCCGTCACCGACCCCCTCTGACATCGAGGTGAGACCAGCCAAATATCCATGTATATCTTGTGTTGCTCAAATAGGATATGTGGTTGCCCAAGTGGCCGTTCATGTTCAGTTTACACCTCCGAGTGGCCTATGTTTTGCCGGAGTGTTGATTAATTTCCGTTCCGGCAAATTTCAGGCGCTCGATATGTCCTTTTTTAGCAAAGGTCATGTCGGATTTTTCCGTGAATTCTGGCATGACTTGTGCTAAAATATGTAGGAAATATCGAGTGGCCTGGATTTTCTCGAAAAATAATGATCTAATTTAGGTTTTTTAGGACATATATTTAATTGTACAAGTTTAATCTTTGAATTATGAACGTAGGAAATGTCGTACTCGGACGACGACAGTCTCCCGGGGGAGTGCAGCTGGTGACACGATGATCGAGGTATGTGCGACAGGTTCGTTGAGATGGATGAAGATCGGCGCTTCAACATTAAGCTCGAGGAGACCTTCGATGTTGAAACGGTACGCAACAACGACAAGTGTTTTTTTTCGTAATTAAGCATGACTTCAACTATTTTAACGTCTAATTTTCATCTTTTACAATTCGACTAGCTTATCCCATGCCATGCAAGACGCTATGTCTTGGAGAAGATGGGTTTTGAAGACCATGAAAATTTTGAAACAAAGAAAATACACATAAGGACCCATCACGATATGGATTTTGAAGTAAATCTGTGCAATGCTCAGAGCGTAACCCATTTTGGTTGCCAAAATTGGGAAGCACTTTGCAAAATGTATGGTTTTTATGAGGGTATGATTGTCACCATGGATCTTGGTGATCCTGACATCGAGCAAGACAATATGGACATTTGGGTCGTTGTTGATACGCTTCCGATTGTACCGCTATGTGAGTTTCTCAAACATAGTTATTAACTAATTTATATTGTTTATTTCAAAATAGTTGACAACTTATTTCCATTGACAGCTTATTTTGATTCTTCAAAGACTGTGCGGAAGATGGTAGACAAAACCCACTACACCGATGGCTCCGAATTAACTTATAAGGAGAAAAATCATCTGACCACATTTTGTACTCTTCTTGAGGATTACAATAACTATTATCGAACTCCTCCAAATTATGGTGAATACGTGCCACTAGTGCA
>NW_021200790.1:0-2219 GCF_002162155.2 Triticum dicoccoides
GGCAGGTTGAGACCACCTAGGAGACAGGTGGGCCTGGCCCTGTTCGGCGTTCGCGGATACTTAACACGCTTAACGAGATCTTGGTATTTGATCTGAGTCTGGCTACGAGCCTATACGCACTAACCATCTACGTGGGAGTAGTTATGGGTATCCCGGCGTCGTGGTATCAGCCGAAGCACTTCAGACGTCAGCGACTGAGCGGCGCGCGCCGGGTTGGACTGCGTTAACGCAACTTCCTTTGTAATGGAGGTTGCTAGGTCTGCTCACCGGCCGCGTACGCAACGTGCAGGTGTGCTCAGGGCGATGGGCCCAGACCCCTGCGCGCTTAGGTTTAGACCGGCGTGCTGGCCTCTCTGTTGAGCCTAGGTGGGGCTGCGACGTGTTGATCTTCCGAGGCCGGGCATGACCCAGGAAAGTGTGTCCGGCCAAATGGGATCGAGCGTGTTGGGCTATGTGGTGCACCCCTGCAGGGAAGTTTAATCTATTCGAATAGCCGTGATCTTCGGTAACAGGACGACTTGGAGTTGTACCTTGACCTTATGACAACTAGAACCGGATACTTTATAAAACACACCCTTCCAAGTTCCACAGACAACCCGGTGATCGCTTTTCTACAGGGCGACGAGAGGAGGATCGCCGGGTAGGGTTATGCTATGCGATGCTACTTGGAGATGCTGCTTGGAGATGCTACTTGAAGATGCTACTTGGAGGACTTCAATCTACTCTCTCCTACATGCTGCAAGACGGAGGCTGCCAGAAGCGTAGTCTTCGACAGGATTAGCTATCCCCCTCTTATTCTGGCATTCTGAAGTTCAGTCCACTGATATGGCCTCCTTACACATATACCCATGCATATGTAGTGTAGTTCCTTGCTTGCGAGTACTTTGGATGAGTACTCACGGTTGCTTTCTCCCCCATTTTTCCCCTTTTCCTTTCTTTCTGGTTGTCACAACCAGATGCTAGAGTTCAGGAGCCAGACGCCACCGTCGACGACGACCCCTACTACACCGGAGGTGCCTACTTCTATGTGCTGCCCGCTGATGACGACCAGGAGTGACCTAGGAGGATCCCAGGCAGGAGGCCTGCGCCTCTTTCGATCTGTATCCCAGTTTGTGCTAGCCTTCTTAAGGCAACTTGTTTAACTTCTGTACTCAGATATTGTTGCTTCCGATGACTCGTCTATGATCGAGCACTTGTATTCGAGCCCTCGAGGCCCCTGGCTTGTATTATGATGCTTGTATGACTTTTTTTTTTGTAGAGTTGTGTTGTGATATCTTCCCGTGAGTCCCTGATCTTGATCGTACACATTTGCGTGCATGATTAGTGTACGGTCAAACCGGGGACGTCACAAGTTGGTATCAGAGCCGACTGCCTGTAGGAATCCCCTTTCCAACTCCTTGGCCGAAGTTGAGTCTAGCCATTGCAAAACTTTTACTAACTTGGCTGTGTGCCTTACGGGCCCACGTCGCCATTGGGTGGTATTAGGATCTTTTATTCCTCGACCTATACTCTGGGACTCTTATTTCTATTCTATTCGGGTTAAATGATTTTTGCTAAATCTAACATTAGGATCTCGTTATCACTTTCACCCGGAGAGCCCCTTATTAATGATGATCGTCTGCGGCACGTGAAGACCCTGAAGATACTCTCCGTTGTTAACCCGAGAACTTATGTTCATCGCATTTGCAATTCCCCTTCCACCGTCAACCCTTATGGATAACTACTTACAGTTGTTATTCTTACATTCATCCCCAGTTGGTCTTGTTATTACCAGATACCTCGAAACACTCGTCGTTGTCTCGATAATCCTTTGAGCTTATCGCCTTGCTGTTCCTTGTCACCTGAATACCCCTATGGATAATTCTCGCACTTATCGAGTATCCGCTCATCCCCCAGTTGTTCATGTGTTTCACAATGGTCTTCGAAATACTATTTGATCCTCCAAAAATCCTTAATAGCTTATTGCTCTGCAATACTTGTCTGCTTGCATTATGGATGCTTTCCATTGGCAATATTCGTTAGTATCCTTAGGCATCGTCATTTTGATCCTATTGATTCAGCATGTGTGCGAATGCACACAATCATCTATCAACCCTTCTAAATTATCCTTCCGGCTCAGACATCATTTTTGAACATGAGCTGGTTCTCGACCAAACTATTTGTCGTCAATTGTGCCTCTGGTATATTCAACTTATCCATCCCTACTCAGAGCATTGCTT
>NW_021200791.1:0-864 GCF_002162155.2 Triticum dicoccoides
GTGTGCTACGGTAGTTGAACCCATTTCCTCTGCATGACCTGTCATTGCCACAGTAACTAGATGAAACCCACTAGCATGTGTAGGAGTTGATTGAGCCATATGTATGTGTTGTTCCTACCTTGCTATGCCTGCTATGCTTAGAGTCGTGTCAGGTCTGGTTCATCTGGGTGATGGGCTAGAGTGAAATGATTATGTCGGTAATGAGAGTGGTGTGGTGAACACGATTTGGTAAAGGTATCGATGAGAGGCCATGTAGGAGTACATGGTGGGTTGTTTCATTGAAGCCGACCTTAAGCACTGAGATCTGTATGTGTGATTTAAGAATCAGCTACTACCATGCATTGGGCCCGAAACCAATGGACCCTCTCGGCTTCTTATTCACCCTAGTTCTCCGTCCAGGAGTTGCAAGTAGTTTCTGGTGTTTGTAGTCTACTAGAGGCCGTGGACAGCGCTGACCGTAGGGGTGGGCTATGATGCGGTAGGTACGTGGCCGGGTGTACCGAATACCCGTTAGGTATCTCGGGAACCCTGTTCACATCGTTCGGGGCCGTATGGGAAACCTCGGCCGGACTCCCTGCGGATGGAACCTGAATAGGCGATAAACCTGGACTGGAGGCTTAGGTGGTTAGGTAGGTCGTGGCCGACACCCACGTTGGGCTTCCGCTTGAAGGTTGCCGAGTACATGTCGTGTAAACGACGGTAAGTGGTGAGAGCGTGTATGAAGAAGTACACCCCTGCAGGGTTAACATGATCTATTCGAATAGCCGCGTCCGCGGTAAAGGACTACTTGGTTGCCTATACAGTTCATAGACAAGTAAATGGAAACTGCTAAAAGCCTCAAGATAAGTGTGAGTGCCGAGGATG
>NW_021200792.1:0-1121 GCF_002162155.2 Triticum dicoccoides
AGTCAGGGGTTCTGAGATGGTGTTGTTTAGGCCAGCGAGGAGAGAGTTGAGCTGGAGGGAGACATGGCGAGACGGGGTTCGATGCGTTGGTGGAGATCGATGATGGAGGCTAGACGAGAGGGAAAAGGGAGGCTCTGTATGCCATGTTAGGTTTTGTAGAAGCGTCTCAACCCCCGTAATATGGGAGCCCGCGTATATATATTGATATAGCGAGGCCAGCTCTCGCAGGAGGCATACATCAAGGTAGTTGAAACCACCAGAGAGGTACATGGGGATAGAGAGGATTACATCAAGAGATAAACATGAAAATAAAACAAAGAGATCTCCTCTAACTAACCACCAAACGTAGGTGGCCCGTATCCATACGTGACAATGTTTAACACAACCCTTCATCTTCCACACCAAGCTCCACGAACACCTCCATTGTATTCCGCACATCATCGCCGGCCTGCCCATGACTTATTTCTTTTAGATGAAAGGGTCGAATCGAGCTCGAGTAGGGATCGATCTTCACCCGGCTTTGAATTAACAAAGCCATCAACCGGCCAGGATTACAAGAGCACACCATACAACCGAAGATAAAAAGGAAAACGGGGATGCAACTCCAGACAGCAGATACAAGGCACCGATGAGGCGCTGCTTGTGCATCCACAAGCGGTGCGCCGACTCCCGGTTGCTTGGCCCGGTGCTGCTCCCACTAGTAGAAAAAGGACCTTATGTGAGACACATTAGTTCCGGTTCAATTTTGGCCCGGTACTAATGGTATCATTAGTACCAGTTCGAACGGCTATGCATTAGTGTCGGTTCGTGTCGAACCTTTAGTACCGGTTCGTGCCACGAACCGGTACTAAAGGGGTGGTGGCAGGCTGGCGTCAGGCCAGGGCCCCACGAGCCCCTTTAGTGTCGGTTCGTGGCACGAACCGGCATTAAAGGGGTCTAACCTATAGTCCCGGTTGGAGACACAAACCGGGACTATAGGACAATTTTCAAACTTGAAAAAATCATAACTAAATCATCCTAATTCAGAAAAATACATATAATATATCAAAATTTGCAGTACAAAAAGATAGAGGACCCTCCTCGTGACCTGGTCCTTGATCAAAAAGAAAAATGGGTAAAAT
>NW_021200793.1:0-890 GCF_002162155.2 Triticum dicoccoides
TCACTGATTTCGGGTCCCTGAGCGATTTCCATGATTGACGAACCCCGGGGTGCGTTTATGTATCGTTGATCAATAACCCTAGGTTTTACCGATTCAGGGCTCTTTCACGGACTATTACTCACCGTTTTGGAGTCCCAAAGCAATTTCCATGGTTGTCGAACCCCAAGATGTGCTTACGTGTTGGTCGTCAAGACTCGCAGATTGGGCCGATTCTTGCTCGTTTCTTGGACTATTACTCAGTTTCGGGATCCCGAAGTGATTTCCACGATTGACGAACACCGGGGTGCGTTTACGTGTCGGTCATCAAAACTCACAATTTTGGCCGATTCTGGTATGTTTTGTGCACTGTTACTCACCGTTTTGGGGTTCCAGTGCGATTTCCATGATTGACGAGCCCTGGGGTGCGTTTATGTGCCCGTCATCAACACTCACAGCTTTGGCCAATTCTGACCCGTTTCGTGGACTATTACTCACCGTTTAGGGATCCCAAAGCGATTTCCATAGTTTATGAAGTGCGCTTACATGTCGGTCATCAACAGTCGCAATTTTGGCTGATTCTGGCCCGTTTTGTGGACTATTACTCACTTTTTTGGGGTCCCAGAGTGATTTCCGCGATTAACGAACCCCGGGGTGCGTTTACGTGTCAGACATCAACACTCGTGGTTTTTGACGATTCTGGCCCGTTTCATGGACTATTACTCACCGTTTTGCGGTCACGAGGCGATTTCCACAGTTGTTGAACCCTAAGGTGCACTTACCTGTCGGTCATCAATACTCATTGTTTTGGCCAATTCTGGCCCGTTTCGTGGACTAATACTGACTGTTTTGGGGTCCCGCAATGATTTCCATGATTAACAAACCCCGTGGTGCGTTTACGTGTCGGTCATCAA
>NW_021200794.1:0-1226 GCF_002162155.2 Triticum dicoccoides
TAAGACAACGCGTTTCAAACTGCTGTGTGCTACGGTAGTTGAACCCATTTCCTCTGCATGACCTGTCATTGCCACAGTAACTAGATGAAACCCACTAGCATGTGTAGGAGTTGATTGAGCCATATGTATGTGTTGTTCCTACCTTGCTATGCCTGCTATGCTTAGAGTCGTGTCAGGTCTGGTTCATCTGGGTGATGGGCTAGAGTGAAATGATTATGTCGGTAATGAGAGTGGTGTGGTGAACACGATTTGGTAAAGGTATCGATGAGAGGCCATGTAGGAGTACATGGTGGGTTGTTTCATTGAAGCCGACCTTAAGCACTGAGATCTGTATGTGTGATTTAAGAATCAGCTACTACCATGCATTGGGCCCGAAACCAATGGACCCTCTCGGCTTCTTATTCACCCTAGTTCTCCGTCCAGGAGTTGCAAGTAGTTTCTGGTGTTTGTAGTCTACTGGAGGCTGTGGACAGCGCTGACCGTAGGGGTGGGCTGTGATGCGGTAGGTACGTGGCCGGGTGTACCGAATACCCGTTAGGTATCTCGGGAACCCTGTTCACATCGTTTGGGGCCGTATGGGAAACCTCGGCCGGACTCCCTGCGGATGGAACCTGAATAGGCGATAAACCTGGACTGGAGGCTTAGGTGGTTAGGTAGGTCGTGGCCGACACCCACGTTGGGCTTCCGCTTGAAGGTTGCCGAGTACATGTCGTGTAAACGACGGTAAGTGGTGAGAGCGTGTATGAAGAAGTACACCCCTGCAGGGTTAACATGATCTATTCGAATAGCCGTGTCCGCGGTAAAGGACTACTTGGTTGCCTATACAGTTCATAGACAAGTAAATGGAAACTGCTAAAAGCCTCAAGATAAGTGTGAGTGCCGAGGATGGCTCTTCCATAGGGAGACGGAGGTGGATCCTCGGTAGTGTATTGAAGTGGTGAGTAGTGGACTCGTGTGCGCAAAACCATTTCAAGTTGGAGTATCGTAGGATAGTCTAGCCAAGAGTCAAAGCTGGCTTGCTGCAATAACTCCACCAACCCTTCTTGATAATATGCATGTATGTAGGATCTGATGTAAGTCTTGCTGAGTACCTTTGTACTCATGTTGCTATAATCTACATTTTTACAGAAGACGCTGCAACCCCTTCTGATGGGTTCTATGTAGACGTTGACATCAACGAGTAGGCTAAAGGCCCAGGTGGTGACCCTGAGCTTGTGAAGGACCAC
>NW_021200795.1:0-1093 GCF_002162155.2 Triticum dicoccoides
TCCAACCTTGCGTGGGGCCATACGTAGGCCCTTTCCACATGTATGCACACTGTGGTGCAATTGCATGCATGCGATCACGTAGACCTAGTGCAACCAACTCCGGTTCGTTCTTCCGGAGGGGGGGTTTCCCAACTACGTTTTTTTCACTCCGCCAAAATGGCACGAGACTTTTTCCGCACGTTGGCATCACCCTCGACAGCACCCACGCCAATTTTCATATTTTCCGACGCACGATGCATTTCCTAGGATTTTCCCGGTGAAAAACCCCTAAAACACTGGCCGGACGTGACGCAACGTTTGTTTTGTGTCTGTTTTCGTTCCAACCTTGCGTGAGGCCTTGCGTAGGCCCTGCCCACTTGTATGCACACTTTGGTGCAATTGCATGCGATCACGTAGACCTAGTGCAACGAGCTCTGTTTGGGTGTGCCGGTCGGGCTACTCTCCAAGACGTTTTATTTTCGCCTACACCGAACGACCCCTAACTTTTTCCACGTACTCCAGGCACCATCGGGAGCATGCACGACAATTTTCATTATTTTCTGACATCCGATGCATTTTCTACGGTTTTTCCGATGAAAATACCCTAAAACATTGCCCGAACGTGACGCCACGTGCGTTCGGTGTCCGATTTCGTTCATATCTTGCATGAGGGCCTACATTGGGCATGCACACACCCTCGCAAAAAAATGTTTCTTTTCATGCATGCGATCACGCACCCCTACTGCAACCAGCACCGTCCATATCTTGCGTGTGTCGGTATTTCATGTGTTTATTCCACATTAATTATTCCAAACTTTTTTCACAGAGAATAACAGTGGTTGCCCGAGTGTTGTCTGAATAACCTATGCTGTTTTTTATTCATAAGTGGGTGCCACAAAACTTGATAAGTGATTTCTTTATGTTTTCTCAAAATATTTATGTAATAAATTTGTATTTTGTACTGTCCTATGCGAAATAGTCCGTAGTTTCAAAATTCGGTTTACTTTGTTTGCTCTCGTTTCATGATGATGATGCCATTGTATGTGTTATACTACCTGGGCTGACTGACGTGGTGAAAAAACGCACCCAGCCGTGTTATTGTCTCATGCCATGT
>NW_021200796.1:0-677 GCF_002162155.2 Triticum dicoccoides
CAAAATAGTGAGTAATAGTCCATGAAACGGGCCAGAATCAGCCAACCTGCGAGTGTTGATGACCGACACGTAAACGCACCCCAGGGTTCGGTAATCATGGAAACCACTCCGGGACCCCAAAACAGTGAGTAATGATCCATGAAACGGGCCAGAATCGGCCATAACTGCCAATGTTGATGACCGACACGTAATCGCACCTTGGGGTTCAACAACTATGGGAATCACTTTGGGACCCCAAAATAGTGAGTAATAATCCAAGAAACGGGCCAGAATCGGCCCAAACTGCAAGTGTTGATGACTGACACATAAGGGAACCTTGGGGTTCAACAACTATGGAAATCGCTTCGGGACCCCAAAACAGTGAGTAATAATCCATGAAACGGGCCAAAATCGGCAAAAACTGCCAGTGTTGATGACCGACACGTAAGCGCACCTTGGGGTTCAACAACTATGGAAATCGCTTCGGGACCCCAAAACAGTGAGCAATAATCCAAGAAACGGGCCAGAATCGGCCAAACTGCGTGTGTTGATGACCGACACATAAACGCACCCCAGGATTCGTTAATCGTGGAAATCACTCTTGGACCCCAAAACAGTGAGTAATAGTCCATGAAACGGGCCAGAATCGGCTAAAACAGCCAGTGTTGATGACCGGCACATAACCGCACCTTGGGGTT
>NW_021200797.1:0-617 GCF_002162155.2 Triticum dicoccoides
GCTGGAGGACCTATCATTATAGATTCCTTTTCAGCAAGGTTATCCGTTCATCCATGGGGAAATTGTAAGACTTATTCTACAAGTTATTCCTGACGGATCCTTCGTGTTTCCAAAGTTTGATCTTCACCTGAAGACCATGTCAATGCTACCTCGAAGCATGTCAATGGTACTCCGATTTTCAACAGGAACATTTGAAGCACGATGCTAAATTTTGTTTATCATTTATCCTAACACCGTTGTATGGGTAATATCATGAGATTCCTCCCCCCCTTACCTAAATGGTTGTCTACTTTATATCTTGTCATGGATATCTTGCTCTGCTTGTCCTTGGGAAGGATATACCCATGATATATGTGCTTAAACACATTTTCCTTTCCATTATTTGGTTTAACCTTTCTTGTGATCTATATAATCTAAGCAGTAATAATTCACTGCGTAGGTAAAACACCTCGGTGTACAACTCTGACAGTGAGACCCTGTTTCTATTGTTGATGGCATTTCGGTAACCGCCGATGGATGAGAACTTTGCCTCTTGGCCCGCCTCGTTCAACGAGCAGGAAAATAGTTCTCTTCGTCCCTCGCCCTTGGTATCGACGTTGTCGCCGACATAATCGACA
>NW_021200798.1:0-876 GCF_002162155.2 Triticum dicoccoides
CAAATTTGTTACATGAAAATATCATCGGCGGCGGCGGTGGAGCGGGGGAGGGTGCGGGTGGTGCTCGTTGGCGGCGGTGGAGCGGGGGAGGGTGCGGGGGGTCGGGTGCTCGTCGGCGGCGGTGGAGGGGGATCGAGATCGAGTGTCCTCATGAATTCAAAAAGTGCCCGTGAAATTTAAAAATATTCATGATACCAAAAAGTGCCCATGAAATACAATCGAGAAATGAAGACTACGATTTAAATACAATCGATCTTAGCTAGCTATCTGTTCACAATCTTCTTGCCCTTCTTTTTCGCAAATGGAGTTCTTCTGTGGAACGGACGTCCTTTAGGTAGGGTGGTCCTGCTTCTTGTGGTGTGTGCTGCTACTTCATCGTCGTCGTCATGTTCGATCTTCGGGTCGCCGTACTTGTCGAAGTCTTGCTCATTGGCTACTCCATCCATTCCGATGATCTTCCTTTTTCCTCTCCTCACGACAACACGATTGGGCTTTGACAGGTCGGTAATGAAGAAGCATTGGTCCACTTGGGAAGCCAGTACCCATGGCTCATTTTTCGCGATGACGTTTGGCCCGCGGTCTTGGATTTGGCTTCGGGTATAACCATGGTGGTGAAAAACCGGTCTTCTTTTAGGACGCTCTTGGCCCATCTGACACGGAACATCGGGACCTTCTCTCCAGCGTAGCTCAGCTCCCAAATCTCCTCGATCCTTCCGTAGTATCTGTCCTTGTCATTACCGGTGTAGGATTCCATCGTTACCCCGGAGTTCTGATAACCATCGCTCTTCATGTCCTTATTCTCGG
The DNA here is from genome assembly GCF_002162155.2 of Triticum dicoccoides. Taxonomy (NCBI): domain Eukaryota; kingdom Viridiplantae; phylum Streptophyta; class Magnoliopsida; order Poales; family Poaceae; genus Triticum; species Triticum dicoccoides. Next base: position 805 of record NW_021200798.1, read on the forward strand.
TGTAGAATGTGTAGCCGTTGATATCGTACGCCTCGTAGGTCATCAGGTTGCGCTCGGCGCCCTGTGACAAGG
>NW_021200799.1:0-1460 GCF_002162155.2 Triticum dicoccoides
AAATGGGTCAAAATTGGACAAAACTGTGAGTGTTGACGACGGACATGTAAACGCACCCCGAGAATCGTCAATCATGGAAATCACTCTGGGGCCCCAAAACGGTGAGTAATAGTGCACGAAACGGACCAGAATCAGCCAAAAATGTGAGTGTTGATGACCGACACGTAAAAGCGCCCCAGGGTTCGTATGTCGTGCAAATCACTTTGGGACCCGAAACAGTGAGTAATAATCCATGAAACGGGCCAGAATCTGCCAAAATTGTGTGTTGATGACCGACACATAAACGCACGCTGGGGTTTTTCAATCGTGGAGATCACTCCGGATCCCAAAACAGTGATTAATAGTCCATAAAACGTGCCAGAATCGGCTAAAATTGCGAGCGTTGATGACCTACACGTAATCGCACCCTGCGCTTCGTCAATCATGGAAATCACTTTGGGACCCCAAACAGTCAGTTACAGTCCACGGAACGGGCCAGAATCAGCCAAACTTGCGAGTGTTGTTGACCAAAACGTAATCGCACCCTGGGGTTCAACAACTATGGAAATCACTTCGGGGACCCAAAACGGTGAGTAATAGTCCATGAAAACGGCCAGAATTGGACAAAACTGAGAGTGTTGACGATGCACACGTAAACACACCCCGGGGATCGTCAATCGAGGAACTCGCTTTGGGAAACCAAAACAGTGATCAATAGTCCAGGAAATGAGCCAGAATTGGCCAAAATTACGAGTGTTGATGACCGACACATAAGCGCACCTTGGGGTTCAATAACTATGGAAACCGCTTTGGGATCCAAAATGGTGAGTAATAGTCAACAAAATGGGTCAAAATTGGACAAAACTGTGAGTGTTGACGACGGACATGTAAACGCACCCCGAGAATCGTCAATCATGGAAATCACTCTGGGGCCCCAAAACGGTGAGTAATAGTGCACGAAACGGACCAGAATCAGCCAAAAATGTGAGTGTTGATGACCGACAGGTAAAAGCGCCCCAGGGTTCGTATGTCGTGGAAATCACTTTGGGACCCGAAACAGTGAGTAATAATCCATGAAACGGGCCAGAATCAGCCAAAATTGTGTGTTGATGACCGACACATAAACGCACGCTGGGGTTTTTCAATCGTGGAGATCACTCCGGATCCCAAAACAGTGATTAATAGTCCACAAAACGGGCCAGAATCGGCTAAAATTGCGAGTGTTGATGACCTACACGTAATCGCACCCTGCGCTTCGTCAATCATGGAAATCACTTTGGGACCCCAAACAGTCAGTTACAGTCCACGGAACGGGCCAGAATCGGCCAAACTTGCGAGTGTTGTTGACCAAAACGTAATCGCACCCTGGGGTTCAACAACTATGGAAATCACTTCGGGGACCCAAAACGGTGAGTAATAGTCCATGAAAACGGCCAGAATTGGACAAAACTGAGAGTGTTGACGACGCACACGTAAACACA
>NW_021200800.1:0-994 GCF_002162155.2 Triticum dicoccoides
CAGAGGAGACGAAGGAGATTATGCGCCAAGTACAAGAGCTTCTCGACAAAGGTTATATACGCGAATCCCTTAGTCCTTGTGCTGTTCCTATTATTCTAGTGCCGAAAAAGGATGGTACATCACGTATGTGTGTTGATTGTAGAGGCATTAATAATATTACTATTCGTTATCGTCATCCTATTCCTAGGCTAGATGATATGCTTGATGAATTGAGTGGCTCTACAATATTCTCCAAAGTTGATTTGCGTAGTGGCTACCATCAAATTCGTATGAAATTGGGAGATGAATGGAAAACAGCATTTAAAACTAAGTTTGGATTATATGAATGGTTAGTCATGCCTTTTGGGTTAACTAATGCACCTAGTACTTTCATGAGATTAATGAACGAAGTTTTACGTGCTTTCATTGGACGATTTGTGGTAGTTTACTTTGATGACATACTGATTTATAGCAGGTCTTTGGAAGAACATTTGGAACATTTACGTGCTGTTTTTATTGCTCTACGTGATGCACGTTTGTTTGGTAACCTTGGGAAGTGCACCTTTTGCACCGACCGAGTATCTTTTCTTGGCTATGTTGTTACTCCATAGGGAATTGAAGTTGACAAAGCCAAGATTGAAGCTATTGAGAGTTGGCCGCAGCCCAAAACGGTCACACAAGTGAGGAGTTTTCTTGGCCTCGCTGGATTCTATAGGCGTTTTGTGAGAGATTTCAGCACCATTACTGCACCTCTCAACGAGCTTACAAAGAAGGATGTGCCTTTTGTTTGGGGTACCGCACAGGAAGAAGCCTTCACGGTATTGAAAGATAAGTTGACACATGCTCCTTTACTCCAACTTCCTGATTTTAATAAGACTTTTGAGCTTGAATGTGATGCTAGTGGAATTGGATTAGGAGGTGTGTTATTACAAGATGGCAAACCTGTTGCATACTTTTCTGAAAAATTGAGTGGGCCTAGTCTGAATTATTCTACTTATGATAAAGAATTATATGC
>NW_021200801.1:0-517 GCF_002162155.2 Triticum dicoccoides
TTCATCTTTCATCTTTCTTCTTAACTAAACCTAAACTAAACTAAATATAAACCTAAACTTAAAAAACAGGAAAAAACCCTAAACTACACTAACTACTCTAAAACCTAAAAAACAGAAGAAAAAAACCCTAAACTAAACTAAACTCTTCTTCTTCTTTCCTTCTCCTCGTCTTCCTCCTCCTCCTCCTCCTCCTCCTCCTCCTCATCTTCTTCTTCTTCTTCTTCTTCTTCTTCTTCTTCTTCTTCTTCTTCTTCTTCTTCTTCTTCTTCTTCTTCTTCTTCTTCTTCTTCTTCTTCTTCTTCTTCTTCTTCTTCTTCTTCCTCTTCTTCTAATTATTCTTATTTTCTACTTCTTTTTCAGAACTAAACCTAAACCTAAAACTAAACTAAACCTAAACCTAAAACCAAACCTAAAACTAAAACTAAATCCAAACTAAACATAAACCTAAAACTAAAATACAGAAAAAAAAGAGGTGCTAGAGAAAACCTTCAGAAGTGGGGCGGCCAGTGGAAGAGGT
>NW_021200801.1:6291-13586 GCF_002162155.2 Triticum dicoccoides
TCCTTCTTCCTCTTCTTCCTCTTCTTCTTCCTTTTCATCTTCCTCTTCATCTTCATCTTCCTCTCCTTCTTATCCTTCTTCTCCTTCTTCTCCTTCTTCCTCTTCTTCTTCCTCTTCCGCTTCCTCTTCCTCTTCCTCTTCATCTTCCTCTTCTTCTTCATCTTCTTCTCCTTCTCCTTCTTCTTCCTCCTCTTCTTCCTCTTCCTCTTCTGCTTCTTCTTCCTCTTCTTTATATATAGAGTTCAATGAAGACCAAATGCTTGTGATAGTTTGAAAAATAACATATTTAAATTGTGCATCTGAACGCAGAAAAAATACATTGATCAGTACCGCCTTTCAGCCAAAACGCGCTACTGCTACATAGAAGTACATATAAAAATACATTGATCATCAACAATCTTTTTGTATAGAATCTAAATCGTCAATAGGAATCTACCACCGATTTAAGAACCGGCGAAGACTCCTATTGCAGCCACAGATCCTACACATAGAGTTCAATGAAGACCAAACGTTTGGGATAGTTTGAGAAGTAACATACTTAAGGTGGTCAAATTCTTGTTAGGGGAGCGAGGTGGGACTAAAAATAGCGCCTGCCACAACCTCTTTAGTACCGGTTCGTGACACGAACCGGTACTAAAGGTGCTGGCCGGGCACCAGCATCTTTACTACCGGTTCGTGGCACGAACCGGTACTAAAGATTCCCAAAGAACCTGTACTAAAGGTCACCTCCCGCCAAGTCATTTGAACCGGCACTAATGGGCGCATTAGTGCCGGCTCATATGCGAACGGGTACTAATGTTTCTCATATTAGGTCCTTTTTCTACTAGTGAGAAGGTGAATCAAGTGCAGAGCTAGATGGAAGTTCCTTACCTCCCCTCGTAGTAGAGGGATATATCTTGGTTCTAGTATCTTTCAAATTCCTCATAATGATCAACAGATACAAATCCCAAGTGACTCAGAGAATAGAGCTATCCTCCCCGGTAACAGCGCCAGAAAAAGGTCTTGATAACCCACAAGTATAGGGGATCGCAACAGTTTTCGAGGGTAGAGTTTTCAACCCAAATTTATTGATTCGACACAAGGGGAGCCAAAGAATATTCTCAAGTATTAGCAGTTGAGTTGTCAATTCAACCACACCTGAAAGACTTAATATCTACAGCAAAGTATTTAGTAGCAAAGTAGTATGGAAGTAAACGATGGTGGCAAAAGTAGCAGTAGCAGTAATGAAAGTAACGAAGCAAGGATCAATATGAAACGAACTCATTGGCAATGGATCAGTCATGATATGTGTCGGATGATATTCATCATGCAACAGTTATAACATAGGGTGACACAGAACTAGCTCCAATTCATCAATATAATGTAGGCATGTATTTCGTATATAGTCATACGTGCTAATGGAAAAGAACTTGCATTACATCTTTTGTCCTACCCTCCCATGGTAGTGGGGTCCTAATAGAAACTAAGGGATATTAAGGCCACCTTTTAATAGAGAACCGGAAAAAAGCATTAGCACTTTGTGAATACATGAACTCCTCGAACTATGGTAATCACCGGAAAGAATGCCAATTATTATCACCTTTGGGTATGTGGATCAGAACTCGTAATAGGTGTCTACAACTTGCAAGATCGGATCAAGAACACAAATATATTCATGGAAACATAAAGGGTTCATATATGAATTCATGACACTCAGGCCCTAGTGACAAGCATTAAGCATAGCAAAGTCATAGCAACATCAACCTCAGAACATAGTCGATACTAGGGATCAAACCCTAACAAAACTAACTTGATTACATGATAAATCTCATCCAACCCATCACCGTCCAGCAAGCCTACGATTGAATAACTCACACACGGCGGTGAGCATCATGAAATTGTTGATGGAGGATGGTTGATGATGACGACGACGTTGATTTCCCCTCTCCAGAGCCCCGAACGGACTCCAGATCTGCCCTCCCGATGAAGAACAGGAGGCGGCGGTGGCTCTGTATAGTAAAACGTGATGAATCCTTCTCTTAGATTTTTTTCTCCCCGAACGTGAATATATGGAGTTGGAGTTGAGGTCGGTGGAGGTCCAAGGGACCCACAAAGCAGGGGGCAAGCCCTCCACCACTACAGGAATCAGCTACTTTTTTTGCCGTCTGCCATGGCGGACAGCAAAGGCAGGAACGGCGGACGGCAAAGGTCTTTGCCGTCTGCCGCGGACGGCAAAAGGCTCCGGCAAAGTAAGGATCGGCAAAGAGCTACTTTGTCGTCTGCTTTCTGAGGCTGGCGGCAAAGGGGCCTTTGCCGTCAGCAGCTGACAGCAAAGAAAGCAGACGGCAATAATTACGTTGTTAGTCCGTTAGGTGGCTAACCGCAGCCTTTGTCGTCTGCTGCTGTAGGCAAAGCCTTTGCCGCCCGCCGCTGTAGGCAAACTGACCAAATGGGTCAGCCCACCAGGAAGCACAGGTGGCCGCCGCATGGCTTCTTTGTCGTCCGCGGCTGTCGGCAAAGGTAGCTTTGCCATCAGTGGCTGACGGCAAAGATCCTGCATTGCCTCTTTTTTCTGTTTTTTTAAATCCAACAATTTTCACAGCAAATATATATGACATATATATATATATATATATATATATATATATATATATATATATATATTTCACAGGGCTATTTAACAGCAAACATATGACATATCTAACACATAAGTTTCATCGCACATACATATATAGTTCCATCCATTCATACATACCAAGTTGCACATACACATTGTTCCATCCATACATATTACAATGCAAAGTTTCATCAAGATAGCAAGCTAGAAGAATACTTGAATAGAATGAAAGAAAAAACAAGCACTCCATCATAGCAAGCTAGCTTCCGTGAAGTGAATGAAATCTGCAAAATGGAAAATAAGAAAGTTAGAAAAAGGTGACTAGAAGAAGAAGAGTAGAACAAGAAGTATATGTCATTTGTGAGCTAACTTAGGTGAAATGGATCATTTATGAGCTAATTTAGGTTAAATGGATCGTTTTTGAGCTAACTTTGATGAAATGAATCTTTTGTGAGCTAACTTAGTTGAAATGGATCATTTATGAGCTAACTTAGTAAAAACATTATTTTAGAGCTAACCTAGGTGTGATGGGTCATTTTGGAGCTAACCTAGGTAAGATGGGTCATTTTGGAGCTAACCTAGGTGAAATGGATCGTTTTAGAGCTAACTTAGGTGAAATGGATCGTTTATGAGCTAACCTAGGTGAAATGGATCATTTATGAGCTAACTTAGGTAAAAAGCATCATTTTAGAGCTAACTTAGGTGTGATGGGTCATTTTGGAGCTAACCTAGGTAAAATGGATCGTTTGTGAGCTAACTTAGGTGAAATGGATCATTTATGAGCTAATCTAGGTAAAATGGGTCATTTTACAGCCAACTTGGGTAAAATGCATCATTTTAGAGCTAACCTAGGTAAGATGGGTCATTTTGGAGCTAACCTAGGTAAAATGGGTCATTTTAGAGCTAACGTAGGTAAATGGATCATTTAGGAACTAATCTAGTTAAAATAGGTCATTTTAGAGCTAACTTGGGTAAAATGGATCATTTATAAGCTAAGAACGGTAAAATGGGTCATTTTAGAGCTAACTTGGGTAAAATGGATTGTTTATGAGCTAACTAAGCTAATTATTCCATTTTTTACATAAGTAAGCTAAGTACAGATCGTTTTAGAGCTAACTTAGGTAAAATGGATGGTTTTGGATGTCAGTAAGCTTATTAAGTCATTTTGGAGGAAAAGAAGCTAACTCTAAGTCATTATGGTAAGCATATTGGAGGAAATAAAGCTAAGTCTAGGTCTTTATGCATTTGTTAAGCAAAACACTAGAGACACTTACCGTGATCATGGAGGTGTAGTAGCGGGGTGGCTCGTGTCGGTAGCTAGAGAAGGATCGTGCGATGCTTGTCTGGAGTTACGCTGCACCAAAGATCATTTCCAATGTCTCATTAACATGATGACACTCAAATGTTAAGACTAGCAAGTAATGTCCATTCAAATTAAACTCACCGTGGTCCCAGGAGCAATCACTGGCATCGGCGGAGCGGTCTGACCGGACTTCTCGCACATAGACTGCACATTTGGTTTTGACGACTCAGCCATACTAGTTAGTAATGAGACAAACACTACATGAATGTTTTGGCTAATGTGTAGAAGAAACTTACCACAAGGAGCTCGTACATGGCCCTTGCCTGCATGTCATTCCGTGCCCTCTCCTCCTCCAACATCTTTGTCGTCCTCTCCTCCAACTCCTGCTGCCTCTCCGCCACCTCCGCCAGAAGTTTCTCCGTTCTATCTCTCTCACTCTGTATAGCAGCCTGCAACACCACTCCTCGTTACCATTTGTAATCATTGATGGAAGAGCACATAATGTAATGGAGAAAGATAGCTGAGTACGTATAACTAACCTTGAAGGCGAGTTGGACTGGCCGTTCACGAGGCCTTATCTCAGGAGCGGAGCTCGATTGGCGCACCTTGATCTCCGGGAGAGTGCTAGGACAACGGATAAGTCCATCTCCCATGGCTATGGAGCCATGGGACCTCCCGCCACTAGATATCAGCAGCAGCTCTGTATCAATGGGACCCTAGCTCGGGTTAAAGTCCTCCCCTTTCCTCGCCTTTCCCTGATCTCTATATTTCACGAGCTTGTCATGGGAGGAGATGTTGGTGAAGTTTTTTGGATCATCGAGGTCAGACACAGAGAATGCCTTGACTTTCTTGTAAAAGCCAGTGTGGGCCATGTCATACAGGTCATACACCTCTGGCACCTTATCCGCCTTATTGTAGCGTGCCTGAAAGAGAGAAACAAAGTAAATTAGTAATTAAAGGGATGAAGCTAGCATGATGAACGAATTGCATGAATCATGAAGCAAACCACATACCCAGTTCCGCCCGTACTGATATAAGTTGGAGCTGCCTTGATGGTGTGGCACACCTTCCATTTGGGCATGTTTGTCCTTGTCCTCGTTGTGGAGGGCTAGCCATTCTTTTGAGCACCACTCATTGACCAACACATCCCAACAATCCATCCGATCCGCACACCATCTCGGAGGGGCCTAAGTTAGGAAATAGAAACTTGAGCGCTACGGCTATGAATTACTAAATGAAGGAAGTAAAGTACAAGGCCTTAAGAATTACCTTCATGTACTCCTCCTTACTCAAGAACTTCTCGCCGCATGCCGGCTTGGTCTTCTTGATACCACGCGAGGCGTAGTAGTCTCGAACAGCCTGCACCCGACCCTCGTGCCGTAAGTTCTGTAGTAGGCGCTTGCAGACGTTATCGATAACATTTGCTGCCTCCTCCTCGTATCCCTCCTCACACCTGTAGAATGTCTACAATCAAATGAGACAATATTGATTAGTACAATTAATAACTAGCTAGTTGAAGATTTTTAATTGTGTAAAGGAGAAATTACCCAGAACTTTCTAATCACCACGTCTACCCTCGTCTTGCATAAGACACTATCGATAATCTCACCCGGCGGGGGACGAGGCGGCAAAGTAGTGCTCCCAACTCAATCCAAGCTCTGGAAGCCAACCCTCACCAGGCAACATGACAAACCCCGGGAAGTTTTGCCGACAAAGAACTCCAAGGACGGAGTTGGGCCGGCGGACACTATGATGGTGGTCCCAACCCCTGCAGCATGACAAGGCCAACACATTAGATATTTGAAGAAACATGAATGCATAAGGGTACAAAAAGATTAAATGCACTTACCTCTCCCCATCAGGGAAAATCAACCACCTCTGCTCGCGGGTCGTCGGCACGTCCGGGAGCCGTGTACAACCACGCTGGTAGACGGTGCCCCCCTCCTCCTCAATATCAGTCGGCTCCCTGCCATCATCAGCATGGCAACTCGGCCCCTCAGGCTGATCCGGCCAGGTACCCCATCCAGACATGTGCTCCTCCGGGGTCTCATGGGCCGAACTCTCGTGGACCGAAGGCCCGTCAACCCGAGGCTCGTGGGCCGAAGGCCTATGGACCGGAGGCTCGTGGACCGGAGTCCGTGTAGCCTCCTCCTCGGACGAGTCCACCCTAGTAGTCACGTGCTCGTGTGAAATAGTTGGGGGTGGCGGCAAGGAAGGCGCCCTGGCAGTCACCCTACCTCCTCTCCCGCGACCACGTGCTCCATCTCCTCTCTTCTTCTTACCTCGTCCCCTGCTCGGCACCGCAGTCGACAAAGAAGGGCCCGGCGATGTCGTCCTACTGTCCAGCAACGCTCGGCCGAGAGGTGCGTGTGGAATGGAAGACCTCGCACCATGCGCCGACGAAGAAGGGTCCTCGAAGCGCTCCCGACCAGCGCCCACCATCTTTCAACACCTACCATGACAAAGAGTAAACGAAATTAGTACAACATAAAAAATACCAACATGAATAATAATATGTATATCACTTAAGTGTATCATCATCAAGTACAACATAAAAAAATTGAATAATTGACACTACATATGTATATCACTTAAGTGTATATCACTTAAGTGTATCATCATCAATAAATGCATAATCATCATCATCGAGTACAATAATAATCTCGATCAGTATCATTAGTAAATGCATAATCATCATCATCACTATAATCAATGACGGGCTCAGGGGGTCAGGGGGTCAGGGTGTCGGGGTGTCGTGTCGGGGTAGAGGTGTCGGGGTGTGGTGTTGGGGTCGGAGTGTCTGGGTCAGGGGGTCAGGTGGTCGGGGTGTCGGGGTGTCGTGTCGGGGTGTGGTGTCGGGGTGTTTTTTTCTACTTCTTTTCTTTTCTTCTTTTCTTCTTCTTCTACTTCTTCTACTTCTTTTCTTCTTCTTCTTCTTTTCATCTTTTTCTACTTCTTTTACTTCTTTTCTTTTCTTCTTTTCTTCTTCTTCTACTTCTTCTACTTCTTTTCTTCTTATTCTTTTTTCATCTTTTTTCTACTTCTTATACTTCTTTTCTTTTCTTCTTTTCTTCTTCTTCTACTTCTTCTACCTTTTTTCTTCTTCTTCTTCTTTTCTTCTACATATTCTTTTTTCTTCTACTCCTTTTCTTCTTTTCTTCTTCTTCTTTTTTCATCTTTTTTCATCTAAAACCCATGCACTAAATCTAACACTAACACATATGTAGCACTAAATCTAACACTAACACTAACACATATCTAGCACTAACAATTAAACAGCAAAAAGAAAGAAAAAACAGAAAAAATGAATACTCACCGGAGCCGGGGCGATGCTGGCGCCGGGGTGGTGGGCGAGTGGGGGGCGGGGCTCCGGGGCAGTGGGACGGTCGGGCAGGT
>NW_021200801.1:14153-25740 GCF_002162155.2 Triticum dicoccoides
GCTCAGCCGTTAGTTAGGTTAGCCTTTGCAGTCCGCCCCTCCTTTGTCGTCCGCTTTTTGTTTATCTTTGCCGTCTGCTACAGACGGCAAAGAGGGGGACGTTAAGTTTTTTTCTTAGTGGGTGCCACCTCCCTCTTTGCCGTCAACCAGCGGACGGCAAAGATTCTTTGCCGTCAGCCAGCGGACGACAAAGAAATGGCAGATGGCAAAGACCTTCTTTGTCGTCTGCCAGTTGTTTGTCGTCTGCTTCTTGGTAGCTGATGGCAAGACCTTCTTGGCCGTCCGCTAGCTGACGGCAAAGAACTGGCAGACGGCAAATTCCCTGATTCCAGTAGTGCACCCTTGTGGACAGCAGGTAGGTCCCCCTCGGGTGATTCTTTCACCAATATTTTTTATTCATTCCAAAAATATTCTTCATGAATTTTTAGGTCATTCCAAGAACTTTTATTTCTGCACAAGAATAACGCCAAGGCAATTCTGCTGAAAACAATGTCAGTCCAGGTTAGTTCCATTCAAATCATGCAAATTAGAGTCCAAAACAATGGCAAAAGTATTTGGAAAAGTAGAGACGATGGAGACGTATCATTAATGCACCATTGAATACTATCGAATATAATCTCGAATACATCTCGAGTATTATCACTAATACATCTTGAATATTATCACATCACTAGCTAGTACGGATCGAATATTATCGAATAATCTAGTTCACTCGCGGCTCAGGCGCGGGCAGTGGACACCCAAAGAGAAGGAACCATCACAGGATCATAGCTCGGCTGAGATCCCTGAAGAACCTACCAGGTATTGGACAACATGACGTCCAATGCAACCATATAGCGACAGACGTGCTCGTCCTCCTCCCTGACACGGCGATGTACAACCTCCACGGGGGCTGGCTGCCTCCGCACCAAAGAAGCTTTAGGTCGACGACGTGAGCCTGGTTCATCACCAAGCTGCGCGCCCTAGAAGGTAGCACCTCCCAGTGCCAGCCCGGTGGAGCCCAGTCCCGGACATGGCGCCTCTCAAGCAGGTTATCGCCACCGAGTCAACGACGAGGATGCGGGCTGGGCATTGTCGATGCCAAAAATGTTTCTATGCAAATTTAACATTTTTTAAATGCTTGATTATGATTTTTGTAATTGTTGTTCACTTGATTTTGCAAATACATGGCAAACTTTTGCAAATACAACATTAAGATATTAACATTAAAAAAAATTAATACATGAACAACTTTTTTGTATGCAACTTTTTCTATGCTTGACCAAAACTCCTCAAATGTTTTCTATGCAAAAAATTTCTATACTATACATATGGTCAACTTTCTCCTCTGCAACTTTTTTCTATGCAAATTTTTTCTATACTATATATATGGTCAACTTTTCCCTATGCAAATTTTTTCTATACTAGAATACAACATTAAAAGTACAAAAAATAAAAAACAGGAAATCTATGCAAATTCAACCGTTCATCTACATATACATATATACATACATACATATATACTAATTAAGCATCTAAAACATCTAGTGAAAAAAATCGCCAGAGATCGAGGGGGCGGCGAGCTCAAAGCGGGCGAGGTAGGCGATAGGGAGGTCGAGGCTGGTGTGGCTCGATCGGGGAGGAGGGCGTGGGCGGCGTGGACGGGGCTCGGCCGGGGGAGGAGGTGTGGGCGGCGTCGGGGAAGGAGACGCGGGCGACATTGGGAGGAAGGCACGGGCGCCCGGCGGTGGGGGTGGCGACTATCTCCGGCATCGGGGAAGGTAACGGCGTCGGGGCAGGCGATGGCGCAGCAGCCTGTTGGCATCCTCTGTGGTTCGGCGTCGAGGGAATGGAGATGGTGTGATTGGAAATTTCCAAAGTGCGCGCTTATATACAGAGACCTTTAGTCCCAGTTGGTGGCTCCAACCAGGACTAAAGGCCCCCCTTTAGTTCCGATGCGAGCCACCAACCGGGACTAAAGGTGAATTTCAGCAAGCCAAGCAGCGGGAAGCCCAGGCCTTTAGTCCCGGTTGGTGGCACGCACCAGGACTAAAGGGGGGCCTTTTGTCCCGGTTGGAGCCACCAACCGGGACTAAAGGTCTGGTCCTGGAATGGCAAGGTGCAGTGGAAGTTTAGTCCCACCTCGCCAAGTGAAGGGCGCCCAGAGACCTGTTTATAAGCCCCGCCGCGGCTGCAACCTCGAGCTCCTCTCAAAAGCAGGCCTATGTGGGCCTAACGAACCTGTCACCGCCCTGTGGGGCCTACTTGCCCTGCGGGCCTGCATCCTGGCCCAACTAGTAGTTCGGTTTCTAGTCATATGCAGGTTGTGGTGGCCTAGTAGGCGGACATTTTCTGTTAATTTTGTAACTTATACTTCCGGTTTATGGTGGCAACCGGGACTAAAGGTCTTTTTCCAGTTTTTTGCTTTATTTATTTTCTTTCGTTTCTACTTACAACCAAATATCTAGAGTTTTTCACTGAATCTTTTTGCTTCAGGTCACAAAAATTATAAACTTTCTGTTAGAGCCAGTAGTTTTCAAATTTGAATAGTTTAAATTTGAATTCTTTCAAATTTGTGTGAATCACTAGTTCGTGAATAACTTTACTTTAAAAAAAGATTTTTGAGTTCTTTTTCCTGCTGTTTAATATTAGTGTATTTTATCATTATATTCAATTTGGTAATTTTTAGGTAATTTTAAATGGGTGTTTCAATAAAAAACAGATTATGTTTAGCTCTTTTAGTTTTATAGCTCAAAAAATTCATCAAATGTATAAAAAATAGTGAATGAAGTCAGAAAGGGTTAAAATTGATGATGTGGCTTTGAATGGTGCATGTTGAACGCACGAAAGGTCTGAAGTTGACATAAGTTTAAACAAAATGAATTGCCTTTGTAACAGATGAGTTTTCGTCTGAAACCCTGATACTTCGAAAGAGATTGTCCATTTTGAACACGAAGTGCATCCAGTTTTTGCCGTAACCCTCTCAACATTTTAGCACATGCTATGTGGGTGAAATGATGATACCATGCCAACTTTCAACCTTTTCAGATTTCATTTGTATTGCTTTTCAATTTAAAGGTCATTTAGCTCAAAATAATCATTAAATGCATGAAAAATAGCAAATTAAATTAAAAAGGGTTGAAAATTGATGATGTGGCTTTGAATGGTGCATATTGAACACATAAAAAGTCTGGAGTTAAAATGAGTTTAAAAAAATGAAATGTCTTTGTAATAAATGAGTTTTCGTCCGAAACCTTGATACTTCGAAAGAGATTGTCCATTTTGTACACGAAGTGCATTCAGTTTTTATCGTAACCCTCTCAACTTTTAAGCACATGCTATGTGGGTGAAATGATGAAACCATGCCAACTTTCAACCTTTTCAGAGTTCATTTGTAGTGCTTTTCAATTTCAGGGTCATTTAGCTAAAAAAATCATTAAATGCATGAAAAATAGCAAATTAAGTCAAAACGGTTAAAAATTGATGTCATGGCTTTGAATGGTGCATGTTGAACGCACAAAAAGTCTAGAGTTGAAATAATTTTAAGAAAATGAAATGACTTTATAACAGATGAGTTTTCGTCTGAAACCCTGTTACTTTGAAAAAGATTGTCCATTTTGTACACGAAGTGCATCAAGTTTTTGCCATAACCCTCTCATCTTTTTAGCATATGCTATGTGTGTGAAATGATGATACGATGCCAAGTTTCAACCTTTTCTAAGTTCATATATAGTGTTTTTCAATTTCAGGGCCATTTAGCTCAAAAAATAGCAAATGAAGTCCTACATGGTGGATGAAATATTTTGTTTGGACATAACCACTCGTACAGCGAGGTGCTAAACAACGATTTTTAACCCCTTTCTGCGGCGGTGTTTTGAACTATCGCCTAGTGAGTGGCTGTGATAGGGGGGGTCTTTCCCACACGACCCAGAAACCGTCGGGGATAGGCCCTCTTGTCACACACGCTCGGCAAAATGAGGTCATGTGTGACCGACGAGCGATCAAATACGATTATACAGGTCCAATCGGTTCCGGTCATAAGTACATCCCACATAGTTAGTCCCAAACAAATGTTTCTGTTTGTTATGTACATTCCACATAGTCAATCCAAGGAATACGTTTCCGTTCTTATGTACATCCCACACAGTCAACCCAGAGAAACATTTTCGTTCGTATGTACATCCCACACAGTCAATCGAGGGAAAACGTTTCCATTCGTATATACATCCCACGCAGTTTTATGTATAGCCTCGTGTGTGATAGGTGTATCTATCACACACGCTCTGCCTCGATTTACTGTTTGCTTTTATTCCACTACATCACACACAGTTTGATGAAGAAAATTGTATGTCATTGGGCTATCCATCACAAGCGCTTTTACTGCTAGAACCGTTTGCAAAGTTCCATGACCCATTTAGCAGGTTTATTAGTTTACAATTAATTATTCCAGCCGTACATACATGTTAGAACAACTTATAGCTGCTGTTTAGCACAAATCAATTAAATGGCATTTGAATAATCACATATGGAGTTTGAATTTGAATATTATATTCAAACCAACTTCATTTAATCTGTTGCTAGTTGCATTAGCCCAAAACACATTCATTTTGCCATGTCATGATCATGCATCATATTGTGCATTGCATTGATTGTGTTCCCTTTTGTGTTGCCGGTATTTGTCCCCTCTCGATAGACGTGATACCGATGATGTGATCGTTGACACTGATGAAGACTCAATGTTATCTTCAGAAGTGCCAGGCAAGCAAAACCCCCTTGTTCATTCCGGTACAATCCTACTCTCTCGCTCCTGCTCTCTTCTAATGCATTAGGACAACAACGATTCAACTGTTACCTGCTGCGGTAGCTGAACCCCTTTATCCTTTGCATGACCTGTCATTGCCACAGTAAATAGATGAAACCCACTAGCATGAGTAGGAGTTGTTTGAGCCCTGTTGTGCCTACTCATTCATGCTTGTTTGTCATGCCTGCTACTGCTTAGAGTTGAGTCAGGTCTCATTCATCGGGGATGAATCAGAGGCATGTGAATATGTCCTACTGTGTGTGAGCTAAGTGTGTGAACACGATTTGGTAAAGGTAGCGGTGAGAGGCCATGTAGGAGTACATGGTGGGTTGTCTCATTGCAGCCGTCCTCAGGAACTGAGTTCTGTGTTTGTGATCCATGATTCAGCTACTACCATGCATTGGGCCCTGAAATATGACCCCGCTCGACTTCTTATTCACCCTTGTCCTCTGTCCAGGAGTTGCAAGTAGTTTCTGGTGTTTGTAGTATGCTGGAGGCCGTGGACAGCGCTGACCGTAGTGGTGGGCTGTGATGCGGTAGGCACGTGGCCGGGTAAACCGGGCACCCGTTTGGCGTCACGGAACCCTGTTCACATCGTTTGGGGCTGTGAGCGAAACTTCGGCCGGATCTCCTCATGGATGGAACCCGAATAGGCGATAAACCTGGACTAGAGACTTGAGTGTCTAGGTAGGTCGTGGTCTACACCCACGTCGGCTTTCGCTTGAAGTCTGTCGAGCACATGTCGTGTGCAGACGCTAAGTGGTGGAAACATGTATGAAGAAGTACACCCCTGCAGGGTTAACATCATCTATTCGAATAGCCGTGTCCGCGGTAAAGGACTTCTGGGTTGCTTATATCAGTTCATAGACAAGTGAAAGTGGATACCCTAAAATACGCAAGATAAGCGTGAGTGCTATGGATGGCGTTCTCGTAGGGAGACGGGAGCGGATCCATAGTGGTGTATTGATATGGTGAATATGTGGACTCGTGTGCGCCACCTCAAAAGAGTCGCTTGCAGTCGTAGTTTAGGATAGCCACTGAGTCCAAGCTGGCTTGCTGCAGTTAAACCCCACCATCCCCTTGTTGAAAATGATGCATATGTAGTTAGTTCTGATGTAAGTCTTGCTGGGTACATTTGTACTCACGTTTGCCTATTTTATGTTTTTGCAGAGAGACTTCAGTCTCACTAGTAGTTCCACGTGGACTTCGACGTTTAGCTTGTTACCTCAGCTACGATCTTGTGCCCTCGGCAGGATCTGATAGATAGTCAGGCTTCTCAGCCTTTTTCGTTTATAGATGTCTGTACTCAGACATGTTAAGCTTCCGCATGTGCTTTGACTTGTATGCTCTGATTGTTGGGTCATGAGACCCCTGTTTGTAATATCTCGCTCCTCGGAGCCTATTGAATATTTACTTGTGTCATAGAGTCATGTTGTGATGCCTTGTTGTATTTGCACATATCGAGCATATTGTGTGTATGATTGAAATGCTTGGTATGTGTGGGATCTGACTATCTAGTTGTTTATCCTTAGTAGCCTCTCTTACCGGGAAATGTCTCCTAGTGTTTCCACCGAGCCATGGTAGCTTGCTACTGCTCCGGAACACTTAGGCTGGCCGGCATGTGTCCTTCTTCGTTCCTGTGTCTGTCCCTTCGGGGAAATGTCACGCGATGAATACCGGAGTCCTGTTAGCCTGCTACAGCCCGGTCCACCGGAGTCCTGCTAGCCCAGTGCTACAGCCTGGACTCACTCGCTGATGACCGACACGTTCGATGCTGGGTCATGGATGCCTGTCCCTGTAAGTCTGTGCCACTTTGGGTTTACGACTAGCCATGTCAGCCCGGGCTCCTTATCATATGGATGCTAGCGACACTATCATATACGTGTGCCAAAAGACGCAAACGGTCCCGGGCAAAGGTAAGGCGACACCCGTGGGAATACCGTGCGTGAGGCCGCAAAGTGATATGAGGTGTTACATGCTAGATCGATGTGGCATTGAGTCGGGGTCCTGACAGCGTTGGTATCAGAGCTTGACTGCCTGTAGGATTACCAAGCCAAACTGGTCGAAGTTGAGTCTAGAAATTCTTTAGTTATGTAAGGGAATTGATTGTGGGATGGAACGTAAGGCTCTTTTTACTCCTTATACCTTATGCCTTCTGATCTGAGTCATCTTATCTTTCCTACGGGGATTAAGCACTAGGCTATCTCTTTTTTCTATCAGGATCACGTGTTACTAATCCGTAGACTTATAGATTGTTGGACTTAAGTCTCAGTTCAGTTCCTACTACTTCCGTATGTTAATTGTTGATCTCGAAACCTTGATATTGTGCTTCTGAGTGGTTATGCCACCATTTTTGTGAATGTCCCAAATCTTTTCTGAGCATTTACAGCCGTTATGATGTCCGAGTCATTCCAGGTTTCTAAATAGTCTGATGCATTTACAAAATCCTTTCCCTCTGGTTTCGATGCTCCTTCATGCCAGCTCAATCACACTAATTGTTGAGTTGAGGTATTCTACTGCCTCGACCTTTATGTTGGAGCTAGTATTAAGACCCTAGGTGTCTTAGGGGATCATCTAGTAATTTAGCCATGATTTGTGTTCCCAGTGCGATGATTCTGGCCATCATTCTCGGAAGCATCCCGTGATGCTACTTAGTAGTAGGTATTCTATTTCTGGGTTTTGAACCCGAGATTCACTCTACCTACTTCATGTTGATAGTAATTGCTAGTGCCTTTAGGATATTAGTAACTTTGCGATAGTCCTCGAGGTTCGTGGTACATCCTTCTTCCAAATACCATGAACTACTTATGGCAGAAGTTCCTCGTTGAACTGAAATATCACAACAGGATTATTTTTGATGAGTTCTCCATGCTATATTGTGACTCTGCCAGTCTTACCTCTCTGCATGGGTTATCCGGAAGAAATATGTTGAACTTGGTTCGACATACTAATCTATGCATCCACAACTCAGAAAATTATATGTTTCTTTGAGATGTTCTCTTTAGTTGCCTTCTGACCCTCGTCTATCAATTGATAGTCAAGAGTATGCGTGCATTCGTTTATCGATGCCTATTACTCTTGTGGTCCGTCAAGCCATTCTATCGCGGAATGACTAGGAGAAACAAACTCCAGTACCTCATCCATATCCAGGATCGGGTCAAAGAAGTTGTCTTTCACAGATCAGATGCAATCCAGCTTTTGATTCTGTTCTACCCTGAAGTATTACCGTCTTTATGTCAGGATTTTCATGAGGATTGCACCGGCTCTTGTGAATTCTTGATGTAGTGATACTTCTCGCCATCATTATTCATCCCTCGGTTCCGTGTTGTCGCAACTGGAGTGCCGACAAGTGAATCGTGATGTGTGAATTAAATACTCCTAGCAACCTTGTTGCTTGGTAGTTAAATGGACGATAACCTCATTCTCAGCATATTGATTATTGAATCGTCACCCTAAGACTGATCGTGCTATCTAGTTCTTATTTCGGTGCACCCTTCGGTCAATGAGTTAGGACTGTGTCAAGTCCTCACTCATTTGATCATATCATCTTGCCTTGAAAAGCAAGATTGTTCTCGATCTTAGTAACATATCGGTGGTTCGTGATTTTCCGAATATCTTCTCGGAAGTATTACCAGGTTGTCACCTGACCGCTATGTTGAGTTCGTGATCAAGTTGGTTTATTCTTGTGAACCACCCTTTCTCCAAGAATCTGTGATGGATATCCCGGAGCTAGTTGGTTAATCTAGACAACAACTTGGAGAGTTGGAAGACAAAAGCTTGTCTGACTTAGTTCATGTTAAGGGATATCTTTCTGTGTATGTGTGTGTGTTGAAGAAAGATAATATCTTCATTAATTGGTCCTTGTGATCAGTTGTTGGACCTATTGTCTTACCCCATCTATAATTTGAGTATGGACTATCATCCAATCAGACCAGAACCAACGATATTCGTAATGTTGTCTTACTCGTGGTTGATCCCTCGAGCATACACCATTATATCTTTTGGGTCTGACCAATGCTAACACTTGTTCTCTTAACTATGGAATTCCTTTTAAAGGGAAACCCGGAAGAATTGTTGTTGAGCCCATTGACAACATCCTTATCTCCTCCATGATTTTGTTGAACATTAAGCTAGTGTTGGAAACTTTTGAAAGCATTTCTTCATGCTAACTCATGAAGTATTTGTTTGATGAAAGGAGTGACTTCCTCTTATACACGTGCATTTGGTGAAAGTTGCCGCCGTGGATTTGAGAAAGTTAGTTTTGCTTCCTCTGGAATCATCCCAAGTCAGTCATGCATACGTGCGAAGTATTCTGTGGTCTGGAGACTTGCAACCTTCATTCCATATGTGTTCCGAGCACACCAAGCCACTGATTGAGTTGTTCAAAGATAAAGGAGTCTGTCCAAGGTGAACTCTTTGGACTTCCACGCGTGGAGACTTCGATGTCATTAATGATGGTTCCCCACCTGAACTCGGTAGTGTTTTATTATAAGACTACTTTGTGGTCATGCTTGTCTTGGACAACATGTTCACATGTTTGTAGCAGAACCAGCTCATGTTTTGGAGCTTACTATCGTAGTTCATTCCCCGAGAATCTCGCAGCGTTGTCTCGTCGAATTGTGTTGCAACTTTCATTTTTCTTCCTAGACTCGATGAGTTTGGAATATCCTGACACCAACCAGATCTGAATCTCAGGCAGACATGATGGTTGGAATATTTCCCAAGAATTATAATATCGGTCCCTCGAAAACCGGTAAAGTGGATGTCGTGGCCAACACACCCAGCCGGAAGACCTGTTATTATAATATCTTGATTGAGGAAGTTGGCCACCTCCCCATAGGGATTTCGTAGGATTTACTCCCTAGTTGCCCCTATGGATTTCTGTGTTCCGAAGTCCGACCTTTTTACTTGATGTTCTAGATATCAAACCATATCTATGAATGGGTTACACTAGCACATCAAGGAGAACATTAGAAGCGGAGTGCTAAATGTCTCTCGGTCGATCATCCAGATTTTATTTCCTTGGCCCCGCCAAGGGTGAAATCTGAGGAGGTGTTATCTTCCTTTGCATCTGCATCCTCCATCACCATTCATCATGGTAGTAAGTTGTGTTACCGGACCCTTGACACGGATGTTGGTAAAACCTTGATGATTATGGAATTGCTCAAGTTCTTGAGAGCACGCGCAAGTGCTAGGTTTGATCGTCGGCATTAACTGTATAGCGCTCTCAGTTTCCTCGGCAATGCTATGACCCTTTCAAACAGTGAATCCACTCTCTATTGTTGGGTTCTTCCCCAGTTACCAGAATCATTCCCAGCATTTGCATTTTGTTCCCAGCTTGCACCGCCAATGTGCCATTCTACCATGGGTCTCTTCCATTTCCGATGATGAGCAAAAATCATACATTGCGTTGTCTTCAACAAGGTAGTCCACATCATCCAAGCCCGAGTATGCCATTCTACCAACCCCCTCCAAATGATCGCTTGTGATTGCCTTAGGCTGGTATAAAGAGTTTCAATGATCTCTGAATCAAAAGTAATTCTTTTTGCCACTTAAGGGGATATCTCTACGAGTCACCTTCCCTAAGGTGTATCGTTATGGTATCATGGCAACTCAACTCCTCGCTACGTTGACAATCGATTACCACCTTCTTAAGCATGGAATTGTTGTCTACCCAGTGAACCTTTATCATCTGCTTCACTCCATTCCTATGGATGTATGCTTCATCTCTCAGCTCGAGAGATGTTGCTATGCCTCATTCCGTGAGTTAATCCTGAGTTGTTCGATCTTCGAGGAGATCGACCCTTCTAGAGTCTCCTTCTCTCCAGGTCATGTTGGCAGGATTTCTCAGAGCAAGACTTCAAGACAATAATGGTGAATGAATCAACGTTCAACTGAAGTGCACCCTGGATCGTGAAGATTATACTAGTTGCGTTTACCTTTCACCTTACCCTACACTTGAATCTCGAGACGAGATTCTTGTTTAGTGGGGGTGAGTTGTCACATCCCTAGTTCTGACAATGCCTAGTGCATGCATTAGAGTGTTACGTCATGTTTAAATTTCATTTAAACCTGAGATGGGGATTGACTAAGCCCTAGCACCAAATGAATTCAACTAGGGTCAAAATAAAACCTTTTTCATTGAACTCAAAATGTCCTCTAAAAATGTTCAACATTTCTGGTTTGAGGTGGAAGCATCTACCAAAAATGGTTTATATTTTTGCAGGACATATTTGGTCACTGAATTAAATCATATAGTATTTTCATTTGGGCATTTAAATGCTATTAAATATTTCAAATGCTCAAATAATCATAAACTAAAATGTTTACTGTTGGATATATTCTAAACAGTAGCCATGATTAGTTTCATGATTTTTGAAAGTGTCTGAGTATTTTTAATAAAGCCCTAAATTTACAGAATAATAGAAAACTGAGATAATTAGAAAAAGAGAGAGAGAGAAAGACCCGTACCTGGGCCACTTACCTATAGCCGGCCCAGCTGCACCAGTCCAGCCCACCGGGGCAGAGCGGCTGTCTTCAACCTCTGCCAGTAGGCAGAGGCGAAGTAGCACGCACGCACGCGCGCACGCGGAGGCCTCCACCTCCTGCTTCGCCGTGGCAGCCTCCCCGACTTCCTCGCGACGCCACGGAGACGTCCCCGACCCCCTCTCACTTCTCCCTCGCTCTCTGGACCTCCCTCCCCCTCGCTCCTCTGCTTCCCCCCCCCCCTGACCGAAAGCCGCCGTCGACGTCGCTCGCAACCACCGTGGCCACCAGCCCTCCCTCGCCCATCCAGCGTGCTCGAGA
>NW_021200801.1:25750-38044 GCF_002162155.2 Triticum dicoccoides
GACCTCCCCACCAAGCCATGGAACTACGGACGCGCCACAACGTCGCCGGCATCGCCGTTTCCATCGCCGGCCGCCGAGGATCTTCACCGTCAATTCGCCACCATCGTCGCGTCCCCGAGCCGGCTAACCATCCCTACGGCACCGCTGTGAGCTCCTACGCCTCCCCTCCCTCTTCCCCCCTTCGATTGCGCCCTGTAGCCTCGATTCCACCGGAGCCGCGAGCTCGGCTCCGCCGGCAATGTCGCCGCCGTCACTGCAGACAGCAAGGCTCGAAACCGAGCACGACACCGTGCTCCTAGCATCTTCAGGAGCTCGGCGAGCCCCTTAACCATCCCTCCCGTCCTCTGTGGCCTCGCCCCGCTCGAACCCGAAGCTCCGGCCGCCGCCGCAAGCCCCGCTCCGGCGAGCGCTGACCACCCCGCGTCCTTCCGTCGCCTTCTCCGGATGCGCACGAGCGCTAGGAACCCACAAAGCCTCTCCGCGCGGCGTTTGGACGCCGGAGAAAGAAACCCGAAGGTCTCTGCCGTCTCGGCCTCGCCGGCGTCAAGCCACCGGCGGGTTAGGCCCTGCTGACCAGGGGTTTGACTCCCCTTGGGTCGATGACAGGTGGGGCCAGCCCCCCTGTTAATTAGTTTAGTTTATTTTAATTTAATTACCCCCTGCTGACACTGACATGTGGGCCCTAGTTCCCTAATCTTTAATTAAGCTAAACTAAACCCCCCTGTTTAACCCGTGTCACTGACGTGTGGACCCCACACGTCAGGTTTGACTCTGGGCGACCCAGTTGACCTGCTGACCTCAGCCTTACGCCATGCTGACGCAATATTCCTTTTCTGGAATTTAGTTCATTTTATAAATATTCAGGAAATTCCAGAAATTTGTAAAAACTTCTAAAAATCATAGAAATTCAACCGTAACTCCAAATTAGATAATTTATATATGAAAAATTATCAGAAAAATTCAAGGAATCCATCTGTACCATTTTCATGCATGTTAGAACAACTTATAGCTGCTGTTTAGCACAAATCAATTAAATGGCATTTGAATAATCACATATGGAGTTTGAATTTGAATATTATATTCAAACCAACTTCATTTAATCTGTTGCTAGTTGCATTAGCCCAAAACACATTCATTTTGCCATGTCATGATCATGCATCATATTGTGCATTGCATTGATTGTGTTCCCTTCTGTGTTGCCGATATTTGTCCCCTCTCGATAGACGTGATACCGATGATGTGATCGTTGACACTGATGAAGACTCAATGTTATCTTCAGAAGTGCCAAGCAAGCAAAACCCCCTTGTTCATTCCGATACAATCCTACTCTCTCGCTCCTGCTCTCTTCTAATGCATTAGGACAACAACAATTCAACTGTTACCTGCTGCGGTAGCTGAACCCCTTTATCCTTTGCATGACCTGTCATTGCCACAGTAAATAGATGAAACCCACTAGCATGAGTAGGAGTTGTTTGAGCCCTGTTGTGCCTACTCATTCATGCTTGTTTGTCATGCCTGCTACTGCTTAGAGTTGAGTCAGGTCTCATTCATCGGGGATGAATCAGAGGCGTGTGAATATGTCCTACTGTGTGTGAGCTAAATGTGTGAACACGATTTGGTAAAGGTAGCGGTGAGATGCCATGTAGGAGTACATGGTGGGTTGTCTCATTGCAGCCGTCCTCAGGAACTGAGTTCTGTGTTTGTGATCCATGATTCAGCTACTACCATGCATTGGGCCCTGAAATATGACCCCGCTCGACTTCTTATTCACCCTTGTCCTCTGTCCAGGAGTTGCAAGTAGTTTCTGGTGTTTGTAGTATGCTGGAGGCCGTGGACAGCGCTGACCGTAGGGGTGGGCTGTGATGCGGTAGGCACGTGGCCGGGTAAACCGGGCACCCGTTTGGTGTCACGGAACCCTGTTCACATCGTTTGGGGCTGTGAGCGAAACTTCGGCCGGATCTCCTCATGGATGGAACCCGAATAGGCGATAAACCTGGACTAGAGACTTGAGTGTCTAGGTAGGTCGTGGTCTACACCCACGTCGGCTTTCGCTTGAAGTCTGCCGAGCACATGTCGTGTGCAGACGCTAAGTGGTGGAAACATGTATGAAGAAGTACACCCCTGCAGGGTTAACATCATCTATTCAAATAGCCGTGTCCGCGGTAAAGGACTTCTGGGTTGCTTATATCAGTTCATAGACAAGTGAAAGTGGATACCCTAAAATACGCAAGATAAGCATGAGTGCTATGGATGGCGTTCTCGTAGGGAGACGGGAGCGGATCCATAGTGGTGTATTGATATGGTGAATATGTGGACTCGTGTGCGCCACCTCAAAAGAGTCGCTTGCAGTCGTAGTTTAGGATAGCCACCGAGTCAAAGCTGGCTTGCTGCAGTTAAACCCCACCATCCCCTTGTTGAAAATGATGCATATGTAGTTAGTTCTGATGTAAGTCTTGCTGGGTACATTTGTACTCACGTTTGCCTATTTTATGTTTTTGCAGAGAGACTTCAGTCTCACTAGTAGTTCCACGTGGACTTCGACGTTTAGCTTGTTACCTCAGCTACGATCTTGTGCCCTCGGCAGGATCTGATAGATAGTCAGGCTTCTCAGCCTTTTTCGTTTATAGATGTCTGTACTCAGACATGTTAAGCTTCCGCATGTGCTTTGACTTGTATGCTCTGATTGTTGGGTCATGAGACCCCTGTTTGTAATATCTCGCTCCTCGGAGCCTATTGAATATTTACTTGTGTCATAGAGTCATGTTGTGATGCCTTGTTGTATTTGCACATATCGAGCATATTGTGTGTATGATTGAAATGCTTGGTATGTGTGGGATCTGACTATCTAGTTGTTTATCCTTAGTAGCCTCTCTTACCGGGAAATGTCTCCTAGTGTTTCCACCGAGCCATGGTAGCTTGCTACTGCTCCGGAACACTTAGGCTGGCCGGCATGTGTCCTTCTTCGTTCCTGTGTCTGTCCCTTCGGGGAAATGTCACGCGATGAATACCGGAGTCCTGTTAGCCTGCTACAGCCCGGTCCACCGGAGTCCTGCTAGCCCAGTGCTACAGCCTGGACTCACTCGCTGATGACCGACACGTTCGATGCTGGGTCATGGATGCCTGTCCCTGTAAGTCTGTGCCACTTTGGGTTTATGACTAGCCATGTCAGCCCGGGCTCCTTATCATATGGATGCTAGCGACACTATCATATACGTGTGCCAAAAGACGCAAACGGTCCCGGGCAAAGGTAAGGCGACACCCGTGGGAATACCGTGCGTGAGGCCGCAAAGTGATATGAGGTGTTACATGCTAGATCGATGTGGCATTGAGTCGGGGTCCTGACATAACCAGAGCCAAA
Source organism: Triticum dicoccoides (assembly GCF_002162155.2). Classification (NCBI taxonomy): domain Eukaryota; kingdom Viridiplantae; phylum Streptophyta; class Magnoliopsida; order Poales; family Poaceae; genus Triticum; species Triticum dicoccoides. The sequence continues at coordinate 29,109 of NW_021200801.1, forward strand.
TTTTGATCTTCAGAGGGATCTTGGCTTTCCATATCAAGGCTTAAAAGACCTATTCGGAACTCAGTGAATAAATGTTGGTAAACTGATTTGACAGAGAACATTCCAGATCTAGAAAATCTCCAATTGGATAGTCAGTAGACTCATTCAGGGCTAGCTATACCAATACAGGAATGTCCTAATTTCACTACACTACTATTGCAAGTTAGGCAACAACACCTTCTAAACCTCAAATAGCATTGTGATGCGGCAAGATCAGCTACAGTTTTATCCGTGTCACAACTAATATCTTACAGGCCAAGAAAGATAGCACTCCAAGGACTGCTACCACACTAGGAATCCCGCCGGAAGTCAGTCTGGGTCCCATTGCCAATCATCATCTTTTCTCAAGTTGGTCTGATTTACACATCATGGAGTCATATTGCTTGTGCTCAACCTGCATTATTCCATTATGAGTTTCATACTTTGCTCTAACCAACTGTTGCCGCGGACCATCTCCATACTCCAGCTTCCACAACCACTTACATAAAATATGGCCACATTAAAGAATTTCAAGTTCTTAATCCCAAGGCCACTTTTGCACTCGGGTCTGCAATCCAACGCCCATTTGACCAAGTGGTACTTTCTTTTAGGGCTCCCCCCTTGCGAGAAATACCGGTGTATAATCCTACTCATTTGCTCTAGGATCAAATCATGCAACAAAAACATTGACACACAAAAGATGGGCACAATGCTAAGAGTGGAGTAAATCATAATTAATCTGCCCCCAATGGACAAAATCATGCCAATCCATCCATCCAGGCACTTTACCGTCTTGTAAATGAGAGGGCCCCGATCGCTCACATGCAGCCTGGACCCACAGACAAGCACTCCTAAATACTTGATAGGCTAAATGCAAACAAATCAGCAAATTTCAGAACTTTCTCACTATCATCTAGTATCATAATGATTTCACTCTTGTCGAAGTTTATTTTGAGCCTAGACATAGCTTCAAATAAATACAATATGAGATTCATGTTAACACGCTTATTCTTCATCATCTTGCAAAAAAATAGTACTATCGTCAGCGCATTGCAAAATCGGCAATCCTTTATCGATAGAAAAATAGTACTATCGTCAGCGTATTGCAAAATCTTGACTGAGCCTTGCTGATTATCCTATTCAAACTATCCGCGGGAAAATTAAATAAAAAAGGCGATAACAGATCTCCTTGGCTAAACCAACGATGACTGCCAAAGTAAGACCCACAACAGTTATTAATATTGACACACAACGTCCACCCCCCTCCGCGCGCACAATCTGGGCAATCCACTTGACCCGTTTTATACTAAATCTCTTAGCTCAACACATCTCCGCAGATATGCCCAATCAACTTTGTTGTAGGCCTTCTCGAAATCCAGTTTTAGAACAACTTCCTGTGACTTCTTTCTCCTGGTTTTGTGGAACACCTCATGAAGAACCAAAACCCCTCCATAATGTTCCTATTTCTGATAAAGGCAGACTGGCAGGTAGCTATTAACTTGCTCATAAATGGTTAGCTCTTATGGTCGAGGCTTTGGAAAATATTTTAAACAGAACCTGCAAGAACAAATCGGCCTGAATTTTTGAATAGTTTCAGCATCCCAAATTTTTTGGCAATAGAATAATCACACAAAAGTTGATTCTGTTCAAGTCAAGTTTATGTGAGCACAAATCCTCAAAGAACTACATTAGATCATTTTTAATGATATGCAATACTTTTGGTAAAACTCAATAGGAACAACATCAGGTCCACGTGCCCTATTACCAGCCATACTATCAATGGCAACCTTTCAGCTTTAGAAAACTCTATCTAACATCTCTCTGTCAGTCAGAGAGCACACCACCCGTATCCTAGGTATCATTTCTCATGCTAATTGGGTTTCCTTCTCCATGTCCAAATAATACCTTACAATATTCAGTAGCATGTTTTAAAATATATATGTTCTGATGCTGCATTACTTCATTCCCATTCTTCATAGCGTAGAGCATTTTCTTTCTAGCTCTGCCATTAGCAATTTTATGAAAAATCTCCATATTAGCATCCCCTTGCAACAACCATCTTTCTCCAAATCCTTTATGCTATAATCTCTCTTCCTCCTCATATATATATGCAACAATTGCTCTTCCACATAACTTTTTCTAGCATACAACACCCCCACCCTGAACACGGGTTCCTCCAAACTTTCCATATTAGCAAGCTCAACAAGCAACTCCTTGTTCCTCTTGACAATATCACCTCTCAAATTAATCACCCAACCTTTGAGACTGGCCTTCACATTTTTCAGTTTCAACAGGAATCTTCCAAGGTTATCTTTGGCATAAACCCGAGACTGGCAAGCAAGATCAACTCTTCTCATAAACTCGGGATGAGAGAGCCAAGAGGTTTCAAACCTAAATTCTTGACTCGTTTGTTCACAAATCTCCTCAATGTCCATAATCAAAGGATTATGTTCTGAGACAGCTCTAGGCAACTTCCTAACATATGTTGTTAGTGGGAATGTCAATTCCCATTTGTCGTTAATCAGAAATCTATCCAACTTCTCCAAAGTAGGGCCCTCTTGGTTATTACACCAAGTATATGCCCCACCAACCATATGCAACTCCCTTAATTCATGAATTTTAATAACATAAGTAAACATGCCCATATATCTTTTATTGTTTACAACTTTATTCTTATCACTATGAAAACACAAAATATTAAAATCACCACCTATTAACAAAGGAATGAATTGATCTATACACAAATCAGATAAAGTAGCTAAGTAAGATTCTTAATCACAATCCTGAGCAGCCCCATATACAATCACCAAGTACAATTTATGCAGTGATTTTCTATCAGTCAATAAAACCCTCACAAAAAATCTACCAACATCACTATCATGAATATCAAATCTAGAGGATTTGATGCCACATAATAACCCACCAGACTTTCCCACAGAGGGGACCAAAACCAAGAGTATACAGCCCAGTATCAAATCTTCGCTACACAGGGGAGTCAATATGCTCCTTAATAGTTTCCTAAAGCTCCCCAAAGTCAACATTATTATCAGAAAGAAGATCTCAAACAGGAAGACATGCCTCTCTTTCCCACCCCCGCTGCAATTCCATGAGACCAATCATTGATATTTATTAGATCTGTTGCGAGTCCTAGGGCCTGACACAATCACACTCAACGGGTAGTTTTTGCCGGTCCTACTTAGGGATACTGTGCCACTAAGGGACACCCCATTAAGAATTTTCTCAGCACTATTATTTTTAAGATTTTGGTTAGCTCTTCTCGATAAAATAGGAGACAAGTTATCCACCAAACTGAGTATTCTATCATCAGGAACATGACTTTTACCCACATTAGCAGCCCCACGTCTCTATTCATAATGGAAGAAATCCTATTCAGTGAATTAGTAATACCTTGGTTCCCTTCAATCAGACGAGCAGTATGCCAGCATTTGTTGTTTTCCTGGCACAATAAAATGAATTGTTAATTTTAGTATAAGGGAATGAATATCTAACTAGTTGAATGATAAAATCATATTATTACATAATTAATTGATACTAAACTCTGATACCATAAAAGCATTTCTTTGTTTATATCATTTCCATCTTAGTGAATTTACTAACTGGTAAGTTGTATCTAAATACAAATAATCAAGGTTGTCAGTGAGATAACCTTAGGTTGAATTATTTTTGGATTAACAAGTACCAGAATTGATGACCAGAATGTAAAACATGAATAGAAAGGCAGGGATAAGATCAACAACAACAACAACAACAACAACAACAAAGTATTTCAGTCCCAGACAAGTTGGGGTAGGTTAGAGTTGAAACATGTAAGATCAACCAAGTAAGGTATAGAACATGAATAGTTCCATGTACGCCTGTCCATGGCTAGTTCTTTGGTGATATTCCAGACCTTCAGATTTGTGTTCATGGACTACTCCCATGTCAAGTTCGGTCTACCCCGACCTCTCTTGACATTATCAACACACTTTAACTGTCTGTGATCCACTGGCACTCCTGGAGGCTAGCGTTGTATATTCCCGAACCATATCAGGTGATGTTGGACCCGATCCTTTCTTGTGTGGCCACATATCCATCTCAACATGCTCATCTCTACTACACATATCACCTTTTAGCTAGCAAACATTTGTAGCCATAAACATCGCAGGTTGAATCGCCATCCTATAGAATCTTCCTTTTAGCTTTTGTGGCCGTCTCTTGTCACAGAGGACACCAAAAGCTTGGTGCCACTTCATCCGTCCAGCTTTGATTCGATGGTTCACATCTTCTTCGATATCACCATCCTTCTACAACATTGACACCAAATATCGAAAGGGGTCTTTCTGAGGTACCACATGTCCATCAGGGCTAACCTCCTGCTCCTCATGCCTAGTAGTACTGAAACCTAGTTCTACCATGCCTAAAATTAAACCTTTCGATTCCAAAGTTTGTCTCCACGGCTCTAACTTTCTATTAACCACCGCCTGAGTATCAATGACTAGCACCACATCATACAAAGAGCATACAACATAGGATATCTCCTTATATATCCCATGTGACCTCATCCATCATCAAAGTAAAATGAGAAGGGCTCAAACCCCAACCTTGGTGGAGTCTTATTTTAATAGTAAAGTCATCAGTGTCATCATCACTTGTTCGAACAGTTGTCATAACATTATCATGCACGTCCTTGATGAGGGTAATGTACTTTGTTGGGACTTTGTGTTTCTCCAAGGCCCACTACATGACATTCCACGGTATATGGTGGGCCTTCTCCAAGTCAATGAAAACCATATACAGGTCCTTTTGCTCCATATATCTCTCCATAAGTTGTCGTACCAGGAAAATGGCCTCCATGGTCAACCTCCCAGGCATGAAACCAGACCAATTTTTGGTCACGCTTGTCTTTCTTCTTAAGCAGAGCTCAATGACTCTCTCGCATAGATTCAGTATATGGCTCAATAGTTTCATTCCACGTTAATTAATACAACTTTGAACACCCCCTTGTTCTTGAACACATGTACTAATATACTCTATCTCCATTCTTCTAACAACTTGTTGCCAAAAATGAGGGCGAAAAGCTTCGCTAGCCATACGCCATACTATAGTATGGCTCTAAGGCCTCTCCATACCTCAATGGAGATACAATCAGGGTCCATCGCCTTGCCACCTTTCATCCTTTTTAAAGCCTCCCTGACCTATTAGTACCATCAAAGGAGTAGTACAACTCAACAGTAGAGCTATCATTCTCTCCATTGAACAACTTATCGAAGTACTCTCTCCATGCTTGATCATCACCTTCACCAGAAGTTGAACTTTTCCGTCCTTAATGCATTTGACTTGGTTATATCCCTTGTCTTCCTCTCTTGGATCTTGGCCATCTTATAGATGTCCCTTTTGCCTTCCTTTGTCCAGCTCAACAGTAGAGATATCATTCTCTCCATTGAAAAACTTATCGAAGTACTCTCGCCATTTATGCTTAATCATCACCTTCAGTAGAAGTCTATCTTCTCCGTCCTTGATGCATTTGAGTTGGTTATATCACTCATGTTCCTCTCTTGGATCTTGGCCATCTTATAGATGCTCCTTTTGCCTTCCTTTGTGTTTAAACGGTAGTAGAGTTCCTCGAACACCTAACCCCTTGCTTCACTAACAGCTTGCTTTGTGGCCTTGTTTGCCACCTTGTACTTCTCTATGTTATCTGCACTCCTTTCCACATGCAAGGGTCTGACATAGTCTTTCTTCTCCTTAATAGCTTCGCTTCTACTTCCCATGGTCACCCCAAACTCCTCTAAAGCCACCTTCCAAACGCAAGTCGCCATCTTCATCCACTTTTTTTTCCATCACCTCCATCCTCCCAAGGGCCCTCCTTACTAACCCATCTCCTTGAAAGCATGAGTCGCCCCCTCCCCCTTAAGCTTCCCCACTTCATTCTAGCAACTCTGGCGCACTTATGCCGCTAGACATGAATCTGAAAGCGAAAGTCGACCACCACAAGCATTGTTGAGGGACAAAACTTTCTAGGCATCACCTTACAATCTAGGCAAGCACATATGTCTTCTCTTCTCAAGAGGACGGAATCAAACTAGCTAGAGTGTTGATCTCTACTAAAAGTCACTAGATGGGGGTTTTCTCTTTTTAAAGAGGGTGTTAGCTACAATCATATTGTTGGAAAGCGAAGCTTAAGTATACCTCTCCTTGATTCCGCTGCCATAGCCAAATCCCCGGTTTACCCCATCAAAAAATGTGTTAGATGTGCTCACGTGGCCATTGAGGTCTCCTCCTATGAAGAGCTTCTCGTTGTACACTCGCAAGCATGTCCTCCGGGCCTTCCCAAGACTCCCTCTTGGTGCTCTCATCGTGGACTAGTTAAGGGGCACAGGCGCTGATAACACTGAAAATGAAGTCCCCAACTCTTGAAAACATTGAGGCTTTGGATGATCTTGGCAAAGGATCAACCTTCTGCAACTCCCTATCAACCAACTTAAGGACACCTCAGCTAGTTCTAAGTGGGTGATTGTGCCTGGGATGGGATCACCTCCTCATGTGCTGGTAGATACCATGAACAAGCTGAAGATAACTGACCTTAGGCAGCCTTTCTTTGGCCCTCCAGCGCGTGAACAATGTCCTCTACTCGAGAGTGTTGCATCAAGCCCTGCGTTACCTCTGGAGATTACTTGGTCACTGTTGGCCTCACTGAAATGTCACAAGATCTCCAACATTTGCGAAGCTCTCTCACCTATAACTAGATGTGTCAATGCTAAAGGGTTGTATGCCTCAAAGCAGGTCCACTAGTAGTTTGCGGCCTTTTTGCTTGGCCAATCTCTTTAGATTTGTTCTTCCTTTCAAGTGTAGTTTTTGGTTTTTTGAATACTTTGGTTGTAGCATGTAGTTCGTGCGATTTCATTTATATGGAGCTAGGGAGAGACTTCTAAGTCCCTATCAACGATCTATTCACCATCGGTCTTATGATTGAGCATGAGTCATGTAATATACTATAGTGGGTAGGAGCCCAAGGAATCTCATTGGAGAAAATAAAGATAGATTACTCAAGTTCATGCCCCTGAGATGTATAATAGACCTACGTCCTGCTATGAGTTTTGTAAGAATGGTGATCTAAATGACTTGAGTATTTGGCAGAGGTCTTTGAGTCCTTCGGCATGAAGTCTTGAATATTCGGTGATCTAATCCTCTAGAAAATTAGGAACACATCCTCTAGTTATAATAGAATCCTGGAGTTAGCGTGCCACTAGCCAACGCAACCAAAAGTCTGAATTCATTAAAGGGGTTAGGCAATCCACATATACACTTCAACACCCCCTCTCACGTGTGACGCGGGAAGTCAACATGTGAATAGAGTTAGAGGTATGGCACAAGAGGCCTATACGTTACACAGAGGGGGCAACAGCAATTTTTTGGATAAAATGCGAAAGCCGGGACTTGAACTAAAGAAGTTAGGCCCTGATAAATACCATGTTAAGCTTCATGCACTAGCCAACACAGCCAAAATCCAAACTCATGGAAAGGGGCAAGTTACATATACACTTCAACACCCCTTTTCACGTGTGATGTGGGAACATACTTAGAGCTACGGCTCCGGAGGGCTATACGTGAACACGGGGGGGGGGGGCAACAACAATGTTTGGATAAATTGCGAAATGCGGGACTTGAACTCAAGACCTTAGACTCTGCTACCATGTTAAGTTTCATGCACTAGCCAACGCAACCAAAAATCCAAACTCATGGAAAGGCTAGGCAATTCACTGTTTGGTTTGGAGGGATTTTGGAGGAATTATATAGGATATAATTTCTATAGGAAAAATTCTTTTTGAGTCCTTTGGTTTGTAGGAATATAATCCTATTCCTATGGAGGAATTCTTCCTATCCACCACATTTCATAGGAAAATAAACATTATCCTAGACTCAATGGAAATATCCTATGATGTGGACCAGAGGACATCTCTTTTCTTATTACTGTTCATAGGATTTGATACACTTCAACACATCCTTATTCCTCCAAGTGCCCAACTTTTCACGATTGGCTCTAGACCTCGGGGGCCAATAGGCACTCTTTGGTCGACTTGGTCTGTCGGGCCCACAGGGTATGTGCCTCTGATAGTTTAGCACTACTTGCAATTTAATGACATTTATATTGTGGGGAATGTAACCAATGCCCATAATAGCAGAGATGCGCTGAGGGAGTGGGTGGCATGTGTTGACGCTTGGTCGACCGACGTGTGATATTTTAGCAATATTAATGGAGAGGAGCACTCGTAGTCCTGCATTGAAGGTGTAGGCCTCATGTTCCGTCATCAAACATAATGCCTCTATGACATATTGTTGTGATCGTTGTCCTTGTATGATTGTCTTCCCCTCGGATTTGTAACATGTATTACGCTATTGGATAGCACCATCCAAATAACCCCATCTGATGTTTGAGGGCCATTTTGCCACCATGCCAGGATATGCTGCCAAGGATGTGATGCTTTCTTCCTTTTGGGGGGGCTTTAGGGATAAAGAGAGTAGTAACACTTTTATTTCAATGATACTCAGATCCAATGTGATATGATAGCCCATACTGGCAACTAATACATGTCAACACTCCACGTGTGATGCCACACACCAAAACCACTTCAGGGGGTTGATCAGGGTCTAAACCTTGAGGGACCAGAACACAAAACCTAAGGGGGCCAAGTAGACTTTTTATATCTCATTGGCATCAACACTCCACGTGTGTAATTTTCAACATATTACCCCCCCCCCCCATAAGTCTTTAGAGTATCAAGAATTATCTGATTTATCCATTTTTTGTATTTTCCTCACCTTTGTGTTTTATTTCATAGGCTATCATACGCCACATGACACTAAACCACGTAAGGGATTAAATTTATTAGATGGGGCGAACTGTGGAGTAAGGGGAC
>NW_021200802.1:0-1063 GCF_002162155.2 Triticum dicoccoides
ACCATACCGTACCAATCCAGAGGAGACGAAGGAGATTATGCGTCAAGTACAAGAGCTTCTCGACAAAGGTTATATACGCGAATCCCTTAGTCCTTGTGCTGTTCCTATTATTCTAGTGCCGAAAAAGGATGGTACATCACGTATGTGTGTTGATTGTAGAGGCATTAATAATATTACTATTCGTTATCGTCATCCTATTCCTAGGCTAGATGATATGCTTGATGAATTGAGTGGCTCTACAATATTCTCCAAAGTTGATTTGCGTAGTGGCTACCATCAAATTCGTATGAAATTGGGAGATGAATGGAAAACAGCATTTAAAACTAAGTTTGGATTATATGAGTGGTTAGTCATGCCTTTTGGGTTAACTAATGCACCTAGTACTTTCATGAGATTAATGAACGAAGTTTTACGTGCTTTCATTGGACGATTTGTGGTTGTTTACTTTGATGACATATTGATTTATAGCAGATCTTTGGAAGAACATTTGGAACATTTACGTGTTGTTTTTATTGCTCTACGTGATGCACGTTTGTTCGCTAACCTTGGGAAGTGCACCTTTTGCACCGACCGAGTATCTTTTCTTGGCTATGTTGTTACTCCACAGGGAATTGAAGTTGATAAAGCCAAGATTGAAGCTACTGAGAGTTGGCCGCAGCCCAAAACGGTCACACAAGTGAGGAGTTTTCTTGGCCTCGCTGGATTCTATAGGCGTTTTGTGAGAGATTTCAGCACCATTGCTGCACCTCTCAATGAGCTTACAAAGAAAGATGTGCCTTTTCTTTGGGGTACCGCACAGGAAGAAGCCTTCACGGTATTGAAAGATAAGTTGACACATGCTCCTTTACTCCAACTTCCTGATTTTAATAAGACTTTTGAGCTTGAATGTGATGCTAGTGGAATTGGATTAGGAGGTGTGTTATTACAAGATGGCAAACATGTTGCATACTTTTCTGAAAAATTGAGTGGGCCTAGTCTGAATTATTCTACTTATGATAAAGAATTATATGCTCTTGTTCGGACTTTAGAAACATGGCAACATTATTTATGGCCCAAAGAATTT
>NW_021200803.1:0-1381 GCF_002162155.2 Triticum dicoccoides
AAAAAAAAATGAACTACTCCTGGCTAACAAGTACTTAATGATCTAATGCCTTTTTTATTTTTTTATATAACAATAACTAGTAATACTATTCATCACCAAGGGTGCAGATAAGTTATTCTTCATTCAAGATAATCTTACAATCATTTCATAGATAAATTACATTTGGTATACAAATAGTTACATTCATATCGATTCACTATGTAGAATTTAGTATAAGAAAACAAAAATATACTTCATAAGATCACAAAGATTATATTTTTTGTATACTTTAGACAATGTTTTTTCATTCTTATTATTACGTGACATAAAATATTTTTTACTGTAATTATATATTTTTTCTTACGTTCACTTTTTATGTATGAAGTAAGCAAAAAATTTACGAAACATAAAAATATGGTGCATTAATGTTAAAATAGAAGGGCTATTCCTCACCCAGGGTGACGAATAGTGCGACCCAATAACTAGTAGAGCATACTATATATGTATTAAGCCATGTTACATAATAAATATTACTCGCTCAATAGTGTTTATCTTGTCTGTAGAAACAACAACAACTCTCACTGAATATAATAATTTAGCATATGCGGTGAAAACAAATTATCATACGCATGCATTCAAGTATAAATTAAAGCGTATGACATCCTTAGTTTGATTCAAGTATACCCATAGAACTAAAGCTAATTACTCCCTTCATCTCATAATATATGATGTTTTTGCAGCTCAAATTGAACTACAAAAACATCTTACATTATGGGACAGAGTAGTAGTAAATTAACTAATCTTACTATACTTATTAGTCGGTTGAGATAAAACCAACCAGCAAGCAAACAAAGCCGATTGGCGTCGCGAGTTGCAACACCCAGGGTCACCAATTTAAAGGGCTCATCTTCATCTCACTTTTAGTTTCCAAGGCGTATTAAATCTTTGCATTCAAGAATGAAAAAGAAAAACATCAATGCATGTAATGTTCCTACTCATCTAGTGGTCAAGCATGCATGCACTGCAATTATCTAAATTAATGCATGAATTTAATTTGGGTAGTTTTGTGAAGTACGAGATACATTCCTCCACTCACAAAACGCCTTGGTTGATAAGATTTCAGATTTGAGCCATATAAGCCGAAAAGGAGGGAGTATCACTGGTGGAAAAAGGGCCTTTGGTCGCGGTTCGCAACTGCCATTAGTCGCGGTTGCGCAACCGCGACAGACCGTGCGCGACTAAAGGCCCCCCCCCCTTTAGTCGCGGTTGCTTAAGAACCGCGACTAAAGGCCCGTCCACGTGGGCGCCAGGTGGCCGTCGGGGCGGAGGACCTTTAGTCGCGGTTCTTCTGGCCAACCGCGACTAAAGGCCGCCGCAGGTTTAGGGTTTTAGCCCCCCCCCT
>NW_021200804.1:0-1381 GCF_002162155.2 Triticum dicoccoides
AAAAAAAAATGAACTACTCCTGGCTAACAAGTACTTAATGATCTAATGCCTTTTTTATTTTTTTATATAACAATAACTAGTAATACTATTCATCACCAAGGGTGCAGATAAGTTATTCTTCATTCAAGATAATCTTACAATCATTTCATAGATAAATTACATTTGGTATACAAATAGTTACATTCATATCGATTCACTATGTAGAATTTAGTATAAGAAAACAAAAATATACTTCATAAGATCACAAAGATTATATTTTTTGTATACTTTAGACAATGTTTTTTCATTCTTATTATTACGTGACATAAAATATTTTTTACTGTAATTATATATTTTTTCTTACGTTCACTTTTTATGTATGAAGTAAGCAAAAAATTTACGAAACATAAAAATATGGTGCATTAATGTTAAAATAGAAGGGCTATTCCTCACCCAGGGTGACGAATAGTGCGACCCAATAACTAGTAGAGCATACTATATATGTATTAAGCCATGTTACATAATAAATATTACTCGCTCAATAGTGTTTATCTTGTCTGTAGAAACAACAACAACTCTCACTGAATATAATAATTTAGCATATGCGGTGAAAACAAATTATCATACGCATGCATTCAAGTATAAATTAAAGTGTATGACATCCTTAGTTTGATTCAAGTATACCCATAGAACTAAAGCTAATTACTCCCTTCATCTCATAATATATGATGTTTTTGCAGCTCAAATTGAACTACAAAAACATCTTACATTATGGGACAGAGTAGTAGTAAATTAACTAATCTTACTATACTTATTAGTCGGTTGAGATAAAACCAACCAGCAAGCAAACAAAGCCGATTGGCGTCGCGAGTTGCAACACCCAGGGTCACCAATTTAAAGGGCTCATCTTCATCTCACTTTTAGTTTCCAAGGCGTATTAAATCTTTGCATTCAAGAATGAAAAAGAAAAACATCAATGCATGTAATGTTCCTACTCATCTAGTGGCCAAGCATGCATGCACTGCAATTATCCAAATTAATGCATGAATTTAATTTGGGTAGTTTTGTGAAGTACGAGATACATTCCTCCACTCACAAAACGCCTTGGTTGATAAGATTTCAGATTTGAGCCATATAAGCCGAAAAGGAGGGAGTATCACTGGTGGAAAAAGGGCCTTTGGTCGCGGTTCGCAACTGCCATTAGTCGCGGTTGCGCAACCGCGACAGACCGTGCGCGACTAAAGGCCCCCCCCCCTTTAGTCGCGGTTGCTTAAGAACCGCGACTAAAGGCCCGTCCACGTGGGCGCCAGGTGGCCGTCGGGGCGGAGGACCTTTAGTCGCGGTTCTTCTGGCCAACCGCGACTAAAGGCCGCCGCAGGTTTAGGGTTTTAGCCCCCCCCCT
>NW_021200805.1:0-1319 GCF_002162155.2 Triticum dicoccoides
GGCTTGTGATCCTGGCATGGTTAGCAGCAATAGAAACACACAAGAATATGATCCTACAGACTACGAACAAGTGGTGGTGGTGGGTGTCACAAATCCGTCAAGCAAAACTCAAATTCTTACCAGTTCTTACCCAGCAGCAGGCGGTGATCGGCAACCGTTGTAGTCAAAAACTCTCAAAGCTTGGATAGAGCGATTACCAGGGAGAGTCAAACACACGACGTAGATGTATGTGGAGCTGGGAAGGCTTATAGTATGGTAGCAAAAAGGGTCAGCAATAATCAATTCAGAGATGCAAAGTTGAATAAACGCTCAACGACGGTACTGTGCTGGTCCTAGGCTAGACTGTGCTAGAGACGCGAGCCTAGAACACCAACAAAATCACGGCGCGGCACGTAAACAAGGGAAAAGCACACTCTGAATTTTTTTTTTCGCTCTTTTTTTTGCGCTCTTTTTTTTGCGCTGCTTTTTTTTTGCGAAAAATCACTATAATGGCGAGTGTCTCAAAACTCTTCCTAGCTCAAACGGACAGGATGGGCACGAAATTTTTTCGACCAATTTTTTTTTTCGACTGCCCGGACCCAAAAACTGGAAACGGGTCAAAAAAAACTTCCTATAATGGCACCTGTCTCAAAACACTCAGAAACACCTAAAAATAGGATAGCCAGAATTTTTTTCGAAAAATGCGTTTTCGAAAAATTTTGGGCCTAAACGGAGCGTGGCTACCCGACTTTTTTTTTCGAAACCTACTCCTGCAAGGAAACACGAATCGGAATCTAGATAGATCCCGAAAACAAACCTAATAAGCAAAGAACTCGGATTGGTGGTGGATATATGGTGGTGGTATATGGCAGCGGTGGTGGTAGCGGTGGTAGTATATGGATATGGATCGGTGGTGGTATATGGGCATGGATTGCTGGTGGTATATGGATACGGATTCGGAGCGGTGGTGGTAGATGGCAGGGGCGATGATGATGGTGCGGCGGCGGCGTGACAACTTATGACCAGAACTCGAAACTCTAAAAGACTAGACTCTAAGACCAGCAACTAGACACGATGATGCAACCGCAAATTCAACAAAGCAAAACCCTAAAAAGATTATGCAAAGGCTCAGATTGGTTCGGATATGATGAACTAACCCTAATTTTTTTTGTGGCTTTTTCGTGGACTGTAGGTATGAAGAACAGACTCGATCTAAACTACGAAAAACTGTAAAATCTCACCGAGCAACCTGGAAATCTGATACCACTTGATAGAGGCGAGGGTCCCGATCTTTCGATGAGATGATGGATATCGCTTTGGTGGAAGTCGACTTTGACGAT
>NW_021200806.1:0-1274 GCF_002162155.2 Triticum dicoccoides
AACCACTAGCTAGGAACGGTCAAGCCCGCCGTTTTGACCGCATCTTGAAACAGGCATAAAAAATTCAAAAAAAAATAAAAAAAAATGAAAAACCTTCGCATTGTGTCATTACATGTGACCAAGTTCCCAGGAAAAATAACAAAATTGTAATACGGCAATTATTTTAAAAAAGTGTTCTCAGAAATGAGCTATCATCTCTGAAGATTCATGGCTTTCAAGCCAAATGATCAATCTTATGGCCACATTCGTGGCATAGTTTGTTCAAATGATCTCATATTGTGCACAACGGTGCATATTGGAATGGCAAACAATGTTGCCTAAGGAAGTTCTCATTTTCTTTGGACGAAAAAACCATTTTTCATTTTTCGAGTGCCCAAAAGGAGGTTTTTTTGTGAAGGAACTACCAAATAATTGTTGTAAAATTGGACCAAATCAATTTTCTAAAATACTAGGACATATTTAATGCACAATTGACAAAATGGTTGGGTGCAAAAAGTTTTTATCCACCTCTCGTGAAAAAGACAAATTTCCGCCGGTTCAGTTGGAAGCGGGTCAAATTTGAACAGCAGCTGCCTCATAGTTTGCTATTTATTTTTTCCAAAAATCATTTCTAGGTAGAAAAGTATCTATTTAATCAGAGAAACACCAAAAAAATTCCAAGATTCAACCACTAGCTAGGAACGGTCAAGCCCGCCATTTTGACCGCATTTTGAAACAGGCATAAAAAATTCAAAAAAAATCAAAAAATTGGAAAACCTTCGCATTGTGTCATTATATGTCACCAAGTTCCCAGGAAAAATAACAAACTTGTAATACAGCAATTATTTTAAAAAAGTGTTCTCAGAAATGAGCTATCATCTATGAAGATTCATGGCTTTCAAGCCAAATGATCAATCTTATGGCCACATTCGTGGCATAGTTTGTTCAAATGATTTCATATTATGCACAAGGGTGCATATTGGAATGGCAAACAATGTTGCCTAAGGAAGGTTTCATTTTCTTCCGACGAAAAAACCATTTTTCATTTTTCGAGTGCCCAAAAGGAGGTTTTTTTGTGAAGGAACTACCAAATAATTGTTGCAAAATTGGACCAAATCATTTTTATAAAACACTAGCACATATTTAATGCACAATTGACAAAATGGTTGGGTGTAATTTTTTTTATCCACCTCTCGTGAAAAAGACAAATTTCTGCCGATTTAGTTGGAAGCGGGTCAAATTTGAACTGCAGCTGCCTCATAGTTTGCTATTTATTTTTTCCAAAAATCATTTCT
>NW_021200807.1:0-2878 GCF_002162155.2 Triticum dicoccoides
CCATTTTCTCCATATAATTTCCGATATTGCTCATGAGCAGACCCCCATAGTTTTCTCGTACATTTTAGTAGATTTTGATACAACTAATCCATTTCATGATCCTAATACTTGTGTGCACAATATGCTCCCCATGAACGATAATGTTATTGTTGTGCCATGTAATTGCATGCTCAATTGTGTCCCCATCATGTCATACATAAAAACTATTCTTTCATGATGGATGACATTTCATATACCATGCTTCAAATTTTTTTGAGCATTGCTTATCTTGTACTAACTCACAGGTGCACATATGATACGTCTCCAACGTATCTATAATTTATGAAGTATTCATGCCATGATATTATCATTCTTATATGCTTTACAATCATTTTATAACAACTTTATATCATTTTTGGGACTAACTTATTGATCGAGTGCCCAGTGCCAGCTGTTGTTTTTTGCCTGTTTTTTACATCGCAGGAAATTAATATCAAACGGAGTCCAAACACCATGAAACTTTTTGGAGATTTTTTATGGACCAGAACACCTAAGATCGGCTAGAGCAGCACCTGGGGGGTGCCCCGAGGGGGGCACAACCCACCAGGGCACGCCCGGGGGCCCAGGCGCGCCTAGGTGGGTTGTGCCCACCTCGGTGGCCTCCCGCACCTCATCTTTGCCCTATAAATTCCCAAATATTCCGAAAACCCTCGAGGTTAACCTAGATCAAAAGTTCCGCCGCCGCAAGGCTCTATAGTCACCGAAAACCAATCTAGACCCGTTTCGGCACCCTGCTGGAGGGGGGAATTATCTCCGGTGGCCATCTTCATCATCCCGGCGGCCATGATGATGAGGGAGTAGTCCACCCTCGGTGCTGAGGGTTTCTACCAGTAGCTATGTGTTTAATCTCTCTCTCTCTCTCTCTCTCTCTCTCTCGTGTTCTTGAGATGTCATGATCTTGATGTATAGCGGGCTTTGCTAACATAGTCGGATCATATGGTGTTTTCCCCTCTCTATCTTGTGGTGATGAATTGAGTTTTTCCCTTTCAAATTTCGTTGTTATTTGATTGAATACTTTTTATGGATTTGAGAACATTGATATATGTCTTGCAATTGAATACTCGTGGTAACAATGGGGTATCGTATTGATTCACTTGATATATGTTTTGGCACTCAACTTGTGGATTCCCGAGGTGACATTCGGGTAATCTATGCATAGGGGCTGATGCACGTTCTTGTCTTTGTTTCTCCGGTAGAAATCTTGGGGCACTCTTTGAAGTTCTTTGTGTTGGATTGAATATTACGAATCTGAATTTGCTTTGGTGTTATTTTAATACGAACCCTTGGTTAGATCGATCGGAAAGAATAGCTTCGTGCTATTTTAGTACGAACTCTAGGATAGATTGATCGGAAAGAATAGCTTTGAGGTGGTTTCATACCCTACAAACAATTCTGTCTGATATTCTCTGCTAGATTGGCACTCTGGAGTGATTCTTCGTTGCACGTTGAGGGACGGTTATATGATATAATTATATTAGCACCGTTGAGAGATTGCACTAGTGAAAGTACGTACCCTAGGCCTTGTTTTAAGCATTGCAATACCATTTTTGTGCCTGTTTAATATTTGCTACCTTGCTATTTTTATTTATTCAGATTATAAAAATATATTTCTACCATCCATATTACACTTTTATCACCATCTCTTCGCCGAACTAGTGCACCTATACAATTTGCCATTGTATTGGGTGTGTTGGGGACACAAGAGATTTCTTGTTTTTGGTTGCAGGGTCATTTGAGAGATACCATATTCATCCTACACCTCTCATGGATTGATAAACCTTAGGTCATCCACTTGAGGGAAAAATTGCTACTACCCTACAAAACTCTGTGCTTGGAGGCCCAACACGTGTCTACAAGAATAAAGTTGCGTAGTAGACATCAAGCTCTTTTCGGGCACCATTGCCAGGGAAGTGAGTGCTTGAAGGTATATCTTTAGATCTTGCAATCGAATCTTTTAGTTTCTTGTTTTATCACTAGTTTGGTTTATAAAAGAAAACTAGATAAAAAGGAATTGAGGTTGCATCATATTATTGATCATCTTTATAATATATTTCTTGAAAATGATGGATCGGAAAATTGTGCTCAATTATTAGATGAAGAAGTCAATAAAATGTTTGGCACAAAATATTTGAATGATGAGCCTGATTGCAATGTTGTTAGTATAAATTCTTTGAATATCCATGATGCTAATGGTATGCAAAGCCATAAGCTTGGGGATGCTATATTTGATGAATATGATGTTTTTAGTCCCCCAAGTTTTGATGTGCACATTTATTATGATGAAAGCATGCCGCCTATTTGTGATGATTATATTCATGAAAGTGGGTTTGGAAGAGTGTAAACTTTAGGAAGTAATGATCCCACTATTTTGGTTGGAGTACAGATTACTACAGACTGTTCTGCTTTTGACAGATTCTGTTTTCAATGCATACTTTGCTTGCTTTCTAGTTTCCATGGATTATATTGCTCAATATAATTTGTGGAAATAATATGCTACAGTAGTCATTGTGTGAGAACACTTATGAATCTTGTCTCTGACAGTACCAAAAGTGAAATGGTTTGCTCTTTATCATACTATCTTATCTCACAAAGTTCTATTAAGTTTTGTGTGATTGAAGTTTTCAAGTTTTGGGTGAGATGTCGATATGAGGAGAATAAGGAGTGACAAGACCCTAATCTTGTGGATGCCCAAGGCACCCCAAGGTAATATCCAAGGAAGATCCAAGCAACTAAGCTTGGGGATTCCCCAGAAGGCACCCCCTCTTTCGTCTTCAACATTATAGGTAACCTCATTTGGAGCTATATCTTCATTCATCACATGATATGAGCTTTAATTGGA
>NW_021200808.1:0-2457 GCF_002162155.2 Triticum dicoccoides
TAGAAAGAAAAATGAAAGTTTGCAACACAAATCGACGAGATGACGTTGCGAGATTCTCGGGAAATGAACTACGATAATAAGCTCCAAAACATGAGCTGGTTCTGCTACAAACATGTGAACACGTTGTCCCGGACAAGCATGACCACGTGGTAGTCTTACAATAAAACACTACCGAGTTCTGGTTGGGAACCATTACCGTGGATAACGAAGTCCTTGCATAAGTCATATGATTAGCTCTTATGAAGGAACTTCTTCCCCTTGAACAAATCAATCAGTGGCTTGGTGTGCTCGGGACACATATGGAATGAAGGTTGCAAGTCTCCAGACCACAGAATACTTCGCACGTGTGCATGACTAATTTGGAATGATTCCAGGGAAACAAAACAATCTTCCTCAAATTCATGGCGGCAACTTGCATCATATGCACATGAATTAGGGAAAATCACTACTTTCATTCAAACATATGCTTCATGAACGAAACACGAAGAAATGCTTACACAAGTTTCCAACACTAGGTTGATGTTCAACATGATTCATGGGGAAGACAAAATGCTACTGATGGGCTCAACAGCAACTCATCGGAATTTCCATATCACTGGACTTCCACCATCATGTGAACACGGTGATAGCATTGGTCAGACCAAAGATGTAATGGTGTATGCTCGAGGGATCAACCACGAGTAGGACAACATTACGAGCATCGTTGGTACTGATTTGATTTGACGATAGCCCACACTCAAATCAAGGGATTGATAAGACAATAGGTCCAGCAACTGATCACAGGGACCAATCGATGAAGATATCATCTTTCTTCAACACACACTACACAAGAATATCCCTTTGGAACGAACTAAGTCAGACAAGTTTTTATCTTCCAACTCTCCAAGTTGTTGTCTAGCTTAACCAACTAGCTCCGGGATATCCAACACAGATTCTTGGAGAAAGGGTGGTTCACAAGAAACCAACTTGATCACGAGCTCAACATAGCGGTCAGGTGACAACCTGGTAATACTTCCGAGAAGATCTTCGGAAATCACGAACCACCGATATGTTACTAAGCTCGAGAACAATCTTGCTTTTCAGGGCAAGATGATATGATCAAATGAGCGAGGACTTGACAAAATCCTAACTCATCAATCAAAGAGTGCACCAGGAAATAAGGACTAGGTAGCACGATCAAACTTAGAATGGTGATTCAATAACCAACATACTGAGAATAGGATTATCGTCCATTAACTACCAAGCAATGGAGTTGCTAGGAGTATTGAGTTCACACATCATGATTCACTTGTCGGCACTCCGGCTGCAACAACACGGAACCGAGGAATGGAAAAGGATGGCGAGAAGTATCACTATGTCAAGAATTCACAAAAGGTGGTGCAATTCTCATGAAATTCCTGTCATAAAGAAGGTAATACTTCAGGATAGAGCAGACCAGAAGCTAGATTGGCATTTTGATCTGCGGAGCACAACTTCGTTGACCCAATCCTGGATATGGATGAGGTACTGGAGTTTGTTTCTCCTAGTCATTCAGGACGGAATGGCTTGACGGGCCACAAGAGTAATAGGCATCGACAAACGAACGCGCGCATACTCTTGACTATCAATTGATAGACGAAGGTCAGTAGACAACTAAAGAGGGACAACTCAAAGGAACATATAACTTTCTGAGTTGTGGATGCATAAATTAGTATGTCGAACCGAGTTCAACATAATTCTTCCGGATAACCCATGCAGAAAGGTAGAACTGGCAGAGTCACGATTTATGAATGGAGAACTCCTCAAGAATAATCCTGTTGTGATATTTCAGTTCAACGAGGAACTTCTGCCATAAGTAGTTCATGGTATTTGGAAGAAGAAGATACCACGGACTTCAAGGACTATCGCAAAGGTTACTAATATCCTGAAGGCACTAACAATTACTATCCACATGAAGTAGGTAGAGTGAATCTCGGGTTCAGAACCCAGGAGTAGAATACCTACTACTAAGTAGCATCACGGGATGCTTCCGAGAATAAAGGCCAGAATCTTCACACTAGGACACAAATCATGGCTAGACCACTAGATGATCCCCTAAGCACTTAGGGTCATAATAATAATTCCAACATATATGTCGAGGCAATAATTACCTCAACACACCGATTAGTGTGGTTAATCTGGCCCATGGGAACATCGGAAACAGAAGGAAGGGATTTGCAAATGCATCGGACTATTTAGAAACCTGGGATGACTCGGACAGCATAACGGCTATAATTGCTCAAAAAGATTTGAGACAATCACAAAAATGGTGGCATAACCACTCAGAAGCACAATATCAAGGTTCCGAGATCAACAATTAACATACGGAAGTAGTAGAAACTGAACAGAGGCTTAAGTCCAAAAATCTTATAAGTCTACGGATTAGTAACACGTGATCCTGATAGAAAGAAAAGATAGCCTAGTTCTTAATCCCCGCAG
>NW_021200809.1:0-897 GCF_002162155.2 Triticum dicoccoides
CCTAGATTTAGTTTTAGGCTGCCTTGGGACGTCCTCCCACCTCCTTGGCTGCCACCCCTTGCTCCTATATAAGTAGATCCATCTAGTAGCTTTTCCTTGGGATTTGTTTAGTTAAAAGTTAGCCATTGCAACTTCGTGTACTTCGTTTGTGTCCAACGACCAGACCAAGACCGCTTACGGATCCCCACCATTATCAATACCTCATATATATTTGCAATATTCAGATTGCTTTATCATATTCTTGCTCGTTCTTCGATTGCTTGCAGGAATAGACCTTCGTGGTCAGGCTGACCGTGCTTCCGGCATCGTCAGTAACCTCAGGAGATTGGTTTAGCGATTGCTAAGGCGCAACGTCGTGCACGTTTGTAGTCGGATCGTCAAAGTCGTCTCCACCAAATCGATAGTTATCATCTCATCGAAAGATCGGGACACCTCGCCTCTATCAAGTGGTATCAGTTTTCAGGTTGCTCGGTGAGAATTTCCAGTTTTTCTTAGATTAGATATATTTTCTTACCTATTGTCCAAGAAAAAGCCACAAAAAAAGTTAGGCCTGTTCATCCTTTATCCAAGCCAGTCTGAGCCTTTGCAATTTTCTATTCATTGTTTGCATTATTGAATTATCGGTTGCATCGCCGTGTCGAGTTGCTGGTCTTAGTGTCTAGTTCCTTTAGAGTTTCGAGTTCTGTTCACATTAGTCACGCAGCCGCTGCATCATTATCCCATCCGCTGTCCACCATCCAATCCACCAATTTCCTCCACGTGCTACGCACTGTTTATTGTCATAATCATAGTTGAGGTCACTCAAATCTTCGCCTGATCGAATCTGCATCTTATCTAGTTTGTCTTGGAAAGAGGGAGAAAAAGAAGATAAAGAAAAAAAAGAGAGAAAAAAGGAAA
>NW_021200810.1:0-1285 GCF_002162155.2 Triticum dicoccoides
AGGTTGAGACCACCTAGGAGACAGGTGGGCCTGGCCCTGTTCGGCGTTCGCGGATACTTAACACGCTTAACGAGATCTTGGTATTTGATCTGAGTCTGGCTACGAGCCTATACGCACTAACCATCTACGTGGGAGTAGTTATGGGTATCCCGACGTCGTGGTATCAGCCGAAGCACTTCAGACGTCAGCGACGGAGCGGCGCGCGCCGAATTGGACTGGAACGCCACTAGGCTAGGTCTGCTTTCGGCCGCCCTCGCAACGTGCAGGTGTGCTCAGGGCGATGGGCCCAGACCCCTGCGCGCTTAGGTTTAGACCGGCGTGCTGGCCTCTCTGTTTTGCCTAGGTGGGGCTGCGACGTGTTGATCTTCCGAGGCCGGGCATGACCCAGGAAAGTGTGTCCGACCAAATGGGATCGAGCGTGTTGGGCTATGTGGTGCACCCCTGCAGGGAAGTTAATCTATTCGAATAGCCGTGATCTTCGGTAACAGGACGACTTGGAGTTGTACCTTGACCTTATGACAACTAGAACCGGATACTTAATAAAACACACCCTTCCAAGTGCCAGATACAACCGGTGGTCGCTCTACCTCAGGGATATGAGGAGGGGATCGCCGGGTAGGATTATGCTATGAGATGCTACTTGGAGATGCTACTTGGAGGACTTCAATCTACTCTCTTATACCTGCTGCAAGACGGAGGCTGCCAGAAGCGTAGACTTCGATAGGACTAGCTATCCCCCTCTTATTCTGGCATTCTGCAGTTCAGTCCACTGATATGGCCTCCTTACACGTATACCCATGCATATGTAGTTTAGTTCCTTGCTTGCGAGTACTTTGGATGAGTACTCACGGTTGCTTTCTCCCCCCTTTTTTTTCCCCTTTCCTTTCCTTCTGGTTGTCGCAACCAGATGCTGGAGTCCAGGAGCCAGACGCCACCGTCGACGACGACCCCTACTACGTGCTGCCCGCTGACGACGACCTGGAGTAGTTTAGGAGGATCCCAGGCAGGAGGCCTGCGCCTCTTTCGATCTGTATCCCAGTTTGTGCTAGCCTTCTTAAGGCAACTTGTTTAACTTATGTCTGTACTCAGATATTGTTGCTTCCGCTGACTCGTCTATGATCGAGCACTTGTATTCGAGCCCTCGAGGCCCCTGGCTTGTATTATGATGCTTGTATGACTTATTTTATTTGTAGAGTTGTGTTGTGATATCTTCCCGTGAGTCCCTGATCTTGATCGTACACATTTGCGTGCATGATTAGTGTACGATTGAATCGGGGGCGTCACA
>NW_021200811.1:0-1078 GCF_002162155.2 Triticum dicoccoides
AGAGGCGACCTCGCCTATCAACTCGAGCTTCCTTCAAACTTTGCAAATGTTCATGATGTGTTCCATGTCTCTCAGCTTCGAAAGTGCTTCAAGACTCCTGACCGCACCGTCAACTTCGAGGACATTGAGCTCCAAGAAGATCTCTCCTATCGTGAGCACCCAGTTGCTATTCTTCAAGAGACTGAACGCAAGACTCGCAACAAGTCAATCAAATTTCTCAAAGTTAAGTGGTCTCACCATTCCGACCGTGAAGCCACCTGGGAACGAGAGGATCACCTCCGTTCTGAGTACCCGGAGTTCTTTCAGTCCTAGATCTCGGGACGAGATCTTTTCGTAGTGGTGGAGTGTTGTAACGCCCCAGATATACTTTCCATATTTGTATCCAACTCTTGCCGTCTCCGGCGCTTAGTTATATTTATTTCTCGGGTTCGGGTCTTTGTCTCCGTGTGTTGTTTTCTTTTCCGTGCATCTCTTATCATGTCATCTCGTGCATTGCATTTGCATACATGTTCATCTCATGCATTCGAGCATTTTCCCCGTTGTCCGTTTTGCATTCCGGCGCTTCGTTCTCCTCCGGTGGTCATTTCTAGTCTTCTTTCGTGTGTGGGGTTTAAACATTTCCGGATTGGACCGAGACTTGCCAAGCGGCCTTGGTTTACTACCGGTAGACCGCCTGTCAAGTTTCGGGTCATTTGGACTTCGTTTGATACTCCAACGGTTAACCGAGGGACCGAAAAGGCCTCGTGTGTGTTGCAGCCCAACACCCCCCAAATTTGGCCCAAAACCCACCAAACTCTGCTCCATTTCCTAGAGCGTTCGATCACGATCGTGTGGGCGAAAACCGCACCTCATTTGGACTCTCCTAGCTCCCTCTATGCCTATTTATACCCCCTCCATTCGGATCTCTTCTTCCCCCGTCTGAAACCCTAGTTCTAAAAAAAACATCCTCCCCCGCTGACGGACACGTCCGCCCCAGCGCCGGACGCGTCCGCCCGCCGCCGCCATCCAACCCGCCGCCGCCACGTGTTCCCCGCGGGACCAGATCGCCGCCCGCCGCCGCAGGCCCGCTCGGGCCCAT
>NW_021200812.1:0-924 GCF_002162155.2 Triticum dicoccoides
AAGAGATACTTGACACTTGCAAAGCTCTAGCAAAACGAACTACACGATCTTTTATGCTATGCTTAGGATTGGGTCTTGTCCATCACATCATTCTCCTAATGATGTGATCCCGTTATCAACGACATCCAATGTCCATAGTCAGGAAACCATGACTATCTGTTGATCACAACGAGCTGGTCAACTAGAGGCTTACCAGGGACATTGTGTGGTCTAAGTATTCACACGTGTATTACGATTTCCGGATAATACAGTTATAGCATGAATAAAAGACAATTATCATGAACAATGAAATATAATAATACTTTTATTATTGCCTCTAGGGCATATTTCCAACAGTCTCCCACTTGCACTAGAGTCACCAATCTAGTTACATTGTGATGAATCGAACACCCATAGAGTTTTGGTATTGATCATGTTTTGCACGCGAGAGAGGTTTAGTCAGCGGATCTGCGACATTCAGATCCGTGTGCACTTTGCAAATCTCTATGTCTCCATCTTGAACATTTTCACGAATGGAGTTGAAACGACGCTTGATGTGCCTGGTCTTCTTGTGAAACCTGGGCTCCTTTGCGAGGGCAATAGCTCCAGTGTTGTCACAGAAGAGTTTGATCGGCCCCGACGCATTGGGTATGACTCCTAGGTCGGTGATGAACTCCTTCACCCAAATCGCTTCATGTGCTGCCTCCGAGGCTGCCATGTACTCCGCTTCACACGTAGATCCCGCCACGACGCTCTGCTTGCAGCTGCACCAGCTTACTGCTCCACCATTCAACATATACACGTATCCGGTTTGTGACTTAGAGTCATCCAGATCTGAGTCGAAGCTAGTGTCGACGTAACCCTTTACGACGAGCTCTTCGTCTCCTCCATAAACGAGAAACATGTCCTTTGTCCTTTTCAGGTACTTCAGGATATTCTTGACCG